>NW_011481433.1:129972-131681 GCF_000754665.1 Bison bison bison | reverse complement strand
AAGGAGGTGAGTGCCATCCAGGGCACGGGGCAGCCATGGGGGCAGACCCCAGGTGCACCGACAGCCATTGACGATCTTCGTGACCAGAGACTCTGCCCTGCAAGGCCTGGGGCGGGTAGCGGGTCCCTGCAGAGCAGGCACGTGTCTGGAACTTGGCGCTCCTGACACTAACGTGGCTCAGCTGGCATCCGTGACCTATTGGTTCTTGGCCTCATCTGGGTGACAAGTTCTTAGCCTTCTCTTCCAAAAGTGGTCCATCCAGGAGACGCTGTGTTATCAGACACCTCTTGTCATCACTCATCAAGAGACATTCCTCTGTCACCTCATTTCAAAACCTTGGGTCTTTTCCCAATTTTTCTTGAAAAGGAAGCAAAATTTACCAGTTGGTCAGTCTCTGCTCTCCCTTCATCACTTGCTGATTCTCACACTCTATCTAAATAATAATCTTTAGCCCATCAGAAGGGTCTGGGGGCTTCTGATCTTATTCTAGAGCCACGGTTCTCCACCAGGGGCCATTCCCCTCCACCCCCCAGGAACATCTGGCGATATCTGGACATATGTTAGGCTATCACATCTTAGGGGTGTTTCCAGTAGAAGATGCTCCTAAACACCCTAGGGGGTACACACCCTACCCCCAGCAAAGAATGACTCGCTTCAAAATGTCAATAACAGAGGCTGAGAAACTCCCTTCTAGGTTTTGTCCAAATATCTTCTCATCTGTTTTGTTTGGGTGAGCCCTTGGCTTTTGTGACTGATTTCAGCTTTTTCCATATTTTAAATACATTTATTTCTACTCTTCACGCCATGTATGTTTCTGCTAATGTGATCTATTTCCATTTTTACTATTTTCCCTCCTATTTCCTTAGACCTTCTTGGGATCATACACTGCAGACTCGGTATGCTCATATTCTTATTTTGATAAAGAAATCATTTCAACCCCTCCGGGTGCTGCCATGACCATAATCCTTCGATTTTTTATGTGTAATTTTTTTCAGTATCCTCCCGTGTAAGAAGTCAGATTGCATTCTTGTTATGTTCATAGTTTCACTTTACTCTTCACTTCCTTGTGGACCCGGCGTCTCCGGTGGAAAGTGTCTCTCATCACCACATGGTTGGGCGCCTGCTTACGTTCCTGTCCTCACTTGTGTCTCACTCTCTGTGTCCAGAGAAGGAAGGGCGGGCTCCAGCCTCTGCCTGTGGTCCATCTAGTGGGGGAAAGGGTAGGAACGTGCGTGCTCTTGTGTCCATCGGCTGGGGGAGGCCTCATCCTATTTCATCTTCTCTGAACAGGTGTTCTTCCTTCTCCAGCAGTTACCCTCACATAGCCCTTACGAGTGGAGAAGACAATGGCACCCCACTCCAGTACTCTTGCCTGGCAAATCCCACGGACAGAGGAGCCTGGTAGTCTGCAGTCCATGGGGTCGCTAGCAGTCGGACACGACTGAGTGACTTCACTTTCACTTTTCACTTTCATGCGTTGGAGAAGGAAATGGCAACCCACTCCAGTGTTCTTGCCTGGAGAATCCCAGGGACGGGGGAGCCTGGTGGGCTGCTGTCTATGGGGTCGCACAGTCGGACACGACTGAAGCGACTTAGCAGCAGCAGCAGCCCTTACAAGACTGCGTGTCATGGTGGAGACAGGGTTTCCGCCTCCTCTCCTCTCCCTCTGCCGAGCGCTCGCTGTGACCCAGTCCCACCCAGGTCATGCG
>NW_011481433.1:110647-129872 GCF_000754665.1 Bison bison bison | reverse complement strand
CCCCTTCTTCGGGCCCACCGCAGGCCCTGTCCACCAGGACCTAGACCCAGGCCAGCACTCCATTCTCAGCCCAGGTCAGGGGCCTGCAGGGAGCAAAGACCAGGGCCCCGAGACACAGGATGGGGACCACCAAGTTGATACCCTAGAAAGCGTCCAGCCCCCCAGTTCCTGCCAACGAGCCCCTCCAGCCTGTGAACCACGAGCGCTCCCCCTGCCTGAGAGGACACAGGGGCCCCTGCTTCCTGACACAGCACAAGCCCTGGGCCCACACCGTCCCCCTTGGTCATCAGAGCAATAAGTAGGTTCACGTCTCAGAGGCACCCGACAGGGGCCATGGAACTCGGCCAACATGACCCCACGTGCCAGGAGGCCCCGGGGCAGCTGGACCATGAGGTGGATTGGGGAGTGCCCCAGGGAGAGTGAGCTTAGTGACGGGAATGCTCTGGAGACCCTCAAGGCTGCGTTCTTCCAGAAACTCAGAGAAGCCCCGGTCCTCACGAGTGATGGAGACAGGCAGGGGCTGCTGTGGGGACTGGCGGGGACAGCAAAGGAGCTTGAGGCCAGCGACCTCCCCCGACCCCGGGGGGAGCCACGGGCACCCGCTGTAGGGTGCCCTGTGTCACTGGGCTCGGGCTGGGGGCTCACCTCTGGGGGTCTGGGGGTGGGGAGAACTGTTCCAGGGCTGGGCTCCCAGACAGCAATGGGGATGGAAGAGTCCCGGGGGTCAGAAGCTGGGACACAAACATGTGGTAAGTGGGGTTTGGAGAGCAGTCTGTCCCTCCGAGAGCTGAAGGACGTGGCCACTGCCGTCCACGCTCCCCACAGTCCAGACTACAAACGGCCCTGGGCCTCGTCTTCCCAGAGACCAAGAGCTTCTTCCACGTGTTTTCTTCTAAGGTGAGGGGCGCTGTCGGTCAGAAGCTGACCTCCTCTGCATCCTGGGTGCAGGCTGCAAGCTCCCACCTCCTTTTGGGAGAGAGGAGCTATGTCCGGGATGTTGGTTTTCCCTCCATGCAAACCTCGTTTTTGTCCTGCAGCTTCCTCAGAGAATTCTCCAGAAACAGCACTCTCCACCAAGCATCAGGGGTGGATTTTGTTGACCGTTTTTCTCACTGAGCATTTTGTAGGGAAAGGCAGAGGAGAGGACTCGCCAGTCTCTCGCCAGTCTGGGAGGTGTGAGTCCCAAAGATCCCCTTCCTGCCTTGCTCTCCTGCACCACCACGAGGCGGTCCCCTCCCCTCCCCTCTGCTCCCTCCTGGAGCCTGAGATCGGCTGCTTCCTAGACCCTGGTCCCAGCCCTGCAAAACCCTGGAGGAAACCTCCCCAGCCCCCTGAACCAGCAGCTTGTTATAACTTGTTACTGATGCTGAGTTTGCCCCGTTTCTCACTGTCCACCCAAGTTGGTTTCAATGTGTCCCCACCAGCTACGTGAACTGTGTCCCTGAGAAAAGGTTGTGTAGATATCACTTCCCCATCTTGATACATAAATGGGGGAAAACAGATACAAACAAACTTAGGTACCTGGTGCTGCAGGTTAACGGAGAAGGCGATGGCACCCCACTCCAGTACTCTTGCCTGGAAAATCCCATGGACGGAGGAGCCTGGTAGGCTGCAGTCCATGGGGTCACTAAGAGTCAGACATGACTGAGCGACTTCACTTTCACTTTTCACTTTCATGCATTGGAGAAGGAAATGGCGACCCACTCCAGTGTTCTTGCCTGGAGAATCCCAGGGATGGGGGAGCCTGGTGGGCTGCCGTCTATGGGGTCACACAGAGTTGGACACGACTGAAGCGACTTAGCAGCAGGAGCAGCTGCAGCTGCAGGTTGAATAGTACCCCCTCCCCCTGATTCACATCCTCCGAGAACCAGAATGCAAGAGTGTCTGCACAGACATGGTTAAGTGAGAATCTTGGGATGGCAACACCCTAGATGCAGGGAATGCATGCTCTGTCATGTCTGACTCTTTGTGACCCCATGGACTGCAGCCTGCCAGGCTCCTCTTCTGTCCATGCGATTTCCCAGGTAAGAAGACTAGAGTGGTTGCCATTTCCCCTCCAGGGCATCTTCCTGATTGAATCCACACCTTCCTCATTTCCTACATTGCAGGCAGATTCTTTGCCTGCTGAGCCATGGGGAAGCCCCACCTTGATGTAGGTTGGGTCCTCAATCCAGTAAACGGGGTCCTTAGCAGGGGACCCAGACACAGAGGGAAGGCCGTGTGAAGAAAAGGCAGAAACTGGAGGCTGCAGCCCCGAGCCAAGGGATGAATGGCTGGAGCCGTGAGAAGCTGGGAGAGGCAGGAGGGAAGGACCCTCCCCTGGGGGCGCAGGAGGGAGGGTGGCCCTGCCGACCCCTGGATCTGGGGGCTCTGGCCTCCAGGCTTCGAGACAACTTATTTCTGTTGCTTTGAGTCTCTGGTGTGGCGACTGGTTACAGCAGCCCCAGGAAATGAACATCCCTGAAGACGAGGGAACAAAGACGGTGCTGCTGAGATCCGACCCTCTTCCCTGTGAGGGTCCCCTCGGCGATGTCTCAGCTTCGCCCCTGCATTCCTGACCCCCTCGGACAAGACTGTCTCCCAGTGGATGACACAGGAAAGAGCTCCTCCTCCCTCCATGACCGGTCAGTTCTCGTTGTCACCTCATTGTCACCCAAACGTCTGAAGATTTAACTCCGGGTCCCTGGCAACCAGCCCAGGCCATGCCCAGCAGGTGCCCCCGGCCTGAGCAAGGGTCGGTGCCCAGAGGCTCTGCCCCTCTGCAAGCCAGGACAGTTTCCCAGCCTGAGGTAAGGACAGAAAACTCGCAGTCCAGCTCTGCCCCAGAGAACCTTCCAGATCACCCAGCACCAGCCCCTCAGTCGTAACTTCCTGGGGGCTTTGACCCGGCCTCCCACGGCCGCCCTCCTCCCCACCCGGCGGGCAGCCTCCAGGAGCTTTGCAGTGAGGGTTTCGTTCTCTCTCTGTGGCTACTTACAGGTCTTTGGAAACGAAAGGCCCCTCAGAAGGGCCAGCTGTCCCTGGGACCGGGTGACTTCTCACGGCCGTCTGCGGGCAGTACCCACTCGGGGCTGAGCACCAGGTGGGGGCGTCTGGCCAGTGTCCCCGCCCGGCTCTGCCTCCATCGGCAGGTCGGGTCCCCACCTCCCAGGTGGCTGCGAGGGCAGAGCCCCCCTCTCCCTGCTCCCCCGCAGCCTGACTCACTCTGTTTTTCTTTCCTCTCAGGTCAGCCCTGCGGCCAGAATCCTGGCGGCTCCTTCTTTCAGGGCCTTTTCCTGTCGTAAAAGACATTCCTGTTCAGTACAAACTTTGTTTCTTTTGTTTCCAGTGATGTTCAAAGAACACAGTAAAAAAAAAAAAAAGGACCTTCCTTTAAAAATAAAAAAATCGAAAATAAGAATCGGTCCTAAATTCCCACCAGGGAGAAGGCACCAACCTCTTGCTGGAACGTGATCTGCTCTCATCTCAGTTAAGAGACCATATCTGCTTGAGCCTTTTTCTAGACTCTCTGCTCTGTTCTATACCTCTGTATGGTCATCTGTATGACAGTGTCAAAGTCTTGATTTCCGCGATTTTATAGAAAGCCTTGAAATCAGGTGGCGTAAATCCTCTAACCCTGTTCTTTTAATGTTTTTTTTTTTTTTTTAATTATTTGGGTTATCATAGGCCCTTTGTACTTTCATATAAACTGAAAATCAGCTTTGTGGTTTCTACCCCCAGAAAAGTTGCTAGAATTACTCCCTTATGCAGTTTTGGCTGCGCAGGGTCTCCGTTGCCGCATGCAGGCTTGCTCTGGCTGTGGCCATCAGGGCTACTCTCTAGTCGGGATGTGAGGGCCCTCCTTATGGCGGTTTCTCTTACTGGGGATCATGGGCTTAGTTGCCCCTCGGCTTGTGGGATCTTCCGAGGTCAGGGATTGAACCTGTGTCCCTCGCATTGACAGGCAGATTCTTAACCACTAGACCACAGGGGAAGTCCAAAGCTGCTAGAGCTTTTATTGGGGTTGCATTTAAAACCTGGATCGATTGAGAACTGTCATCTGAAGGAGTATTGAGTCTGCTGACTCAGGAACATGATATAATGTTCCACTAAGATGGCCACCTTTAATTTCTGATTTTTTTTTTTTTTTTTTTGCTTTTCAGCACACCTGTCTTGGACATTTTCTGTTAAATGTATTTACAGTATTTCATTGTCAATGGTTACTAATTAAAAAAAAATTCGATTATCATTTGATTCTTATTGGTGTATAGAAATGCAGTTGATTTTTGAACACTGATCTACTTTGCAACCTACCAAAATCAATCACTGTTAGTAGCTCTCTTATAGATCTTTCAGGATTTTCCTTACAGACAACCTGTCACCTGTGCGTTTAGATGGCTTTTCTTCATTCTTTCCATCGGTGTGAATTTCATTTCTTTTCGCTGCCTTATTGCCACAGTGAAGCCTCCAGCGCCATGTTAAACCGAAGTGTAAACACAGACGTTCTTGCCTGGTTCCCAATCATAGGAAGAAAGTATCTTGTTTACTTTTACCATAAATTTACACCTGCCACAGTTTTTAGGAAGCCTCATTTGCTGAGCTGAAAAGTTCTTTACTAATCTTAGTTTTCTTCGAGATTTTTTTTTAAATCATAAAGAGATGCTGAACTTTGTCAAGGCTTTCTCTGCATCTACTGAGATGTGACTTTGATATGTCTTTCCTGGCACCCTCCCCAACTAACTTGCCACTCCCTCCCCTGCCCAGATTTGGTTGGAGAGGTCTGTGTGATGTGGGCAATTTATCTGACCCATTGAAGCTGGACTTTGGTGAGGGCCCACATTTCCCAGGGTGGGGGCACTTGCCAGGGAAGACTCTTCAGAATAGACCTGTCCCAGGCTGTGGGCAGGTGTGGCCCCTGAAAGATTCACCTTGAGGGCAACAGGAAGAAAGCCTGACTTAAACCTAAGGCTGAGTCCCCATGCCCCCAGCGAGGACCAAGCCACTCAAAGCAGAGCCTCCAGACTGAAAGGGACCTGCCTGGACCCTGCCTGAGCCCCTGGGAGCTGTTTTCCCCTTTTGCAAATAAAACCAGGGTGGTCACCCATCCATAGTGGGAAGATGTCTGGACCCATCCCCCCAAGGAAGCCTATTTTAATGATGAATCTGGGAACCATCAGCCCTCAGGCACCAAGCCTTTTCCTGCCGGGCACACACTTCTGTAAAATGTGAGGTGTGTGGGTAGAGATGTGCTTTTGGGGGCAGAAACAATGATGGCTCTTGTTTCCTGACTTCCTTCTTTCATCCCTCAATCAATATCAAATAATGTGTTCTTGCTGAGAAAGCACCTAGGCAAAGCAGAGGAAGCATCACTAGGAACACTGGGTACTGAACACAGGTCTTATGCCACCCGATTCAGCAAAAGCAATTGGCTAGGATGTGTCCCCAGCTGGGGAAAAAACATCTTCAAGCAGTTATGGAGTGTGGATGAGACGTGCTGACTCTCCCAAATGTACCTGGTGCCTGATCCAGGGTGACCCACTTGTTCAAGCTGCGTCTGTGGCAGCTTATGTCATCAGGTGTGATCAGCTCCTTCCCTGCAGAGACGCTGCCCACCCCAGGTGTGAGTCGTCTGAGCTGTGCCCCCCAGCCTCCTCACACCAGCTCTTCTGCTCCAGATCCTAAGCCAGGAGGATGGGTATCCTAAAAAGTGACTGATTCACCCAGCCTGGGTCCTGGGCTGTGAAGATCCACAGAGCGGAGACCCAGCCCCCAGGAGCCTGAGCAAGAAATGAAAGCTGTGGGCCCTGGGCATTTTGAGCTCGTTTGTTATGCAGCCTAACCCAGCAAGAGCTGACAAATACAACTTCTGGAACACCATGGGTAAATGTTTCATGTGATTTTTTTCAGATGGGATGTTTGCTCCTTAATCAGATATTTAAAACATACTTTTCATAACATTTTATTAAACGTATATTCTGCATCAGTTACTCTTCACCCTGTCTGTTTTAGAAAATTGTTCAGATTTTCTGTCTTGTATTAGCAAAAGGATAAAAGAATAGTCCAGCTGTCTGGCCAACTCATTTTGGCAACATATATCTTTCCTTTATTAAATACATAGAAAAAGTTTGAGTGCAATTTGTGAGAAAATGTTGCTTTTTTGCTTAATATTTACCAAATTTAAAACATATTTATATAATTTTGATCATTAATAATTAATATTAACAGCGATAATATTTTAATGATTAATTAATTTAGTCAATAATCATTTAATTTAATTGTTTTAATCAAAAAGTTTTAGAGACTTCCCCAGCAGTCCAGTGGTTCAGGCTCCACTTTCCAATGCAGGGGGCTCAGGTTTGGTCCCTGGGTGTGGTCAATTATTTTTAATATTAAAAAAAAGAAAGAAAAATGTTTTAATACTAGAGGTTTAATACTCATGGTTATTGGGAAAAATGTATTTTTTAATTTTAATATATGTAAATATTGTCATTTGTGATAGGATTAGTAGGAGAGAATAATAACAGGGTGATCCATAAGACGCTTTTCAGCATGAAAATATATTACATTAAGACAGACATAGGTGGAGGAAATGGAAAAGAATTAGGAGTTAAAAGGAAGAAAGGGAACATGCACATTTTCTGACAGGTAATACTTATGATGTGCTTTCTGAGTTAATATTAGTAAGGGATTCATTATGATATTTATAGTCTAACAAACACTTTTGGAATACAGAAGTAACAGTTTAGTTTAAATTTATTATTTATAAGATCCTGGAAATTATAGACTTGGCAACTTTTAAAAACATGACTAAAATGTTTATATGTGAACTTAAAATGTGTGAGGTCTACCCACTTTCTCCAAAATCTTTCAGAGGAAGCGAGGATCACAGACCCACAGCTTGCCTGTTTGCGTCAGCGGGAAAGGCCCCAGTGACCCAAGGGGGGGAAAGCTTGACCCCATGAGTCACAGTCCTGGAATCCGGCCCCAACCTTCAGGAATGATGAAATGTGCTGAGAGGCATAAGGGGGTCTCCCAGAGGAGGCCTCAGCATCCCTGGGGACCATCCTTCCCCCTGGAAGCCTCCCTGGGGACCATCCCGTCTCCTGGAGCCATGGCAGGCCCCAGCCCTCCTTCCCCATCCTCTACCTGCATTGTCTGATGTCCTTTCCTTGTCTGAAGCTCTTCCCAGTTTTCCCCTCGCTCTCCTGATGGAGGTATGTTCCTAAGCTTGGAGCCAACCCCTTCTGACTGCGCTTTGTGTATCCCTAAAGCCTTGTTTCCCACCACCTCGTGTAGCTGACCTTCGGAGCGGACTGTAGGAAGAGTCAGCAAAGGCCATGGGGAAAGGGGAGAAGCACAGCCTAGAGGGTGCGGTAGGGGCTGACGGGAACCGAGGGCAGTGCAGGCAAGGAGGCGCGTGGGCTGGGTCCCCGAGGGTGCAGGGTCGGAGAAGGGCACCACCGCTGCAGCCCCAGGGCCTCATGGTGCCTCCGGGCTCCATCCCTTCGCAGCTTCCTATCTGCCCATCAGTGTCCCAGGAGCGCTGAGGTTCTTCCTGTCACACATGCCTTAAGCAAAATCTCCAGTCCTAATGGGAAACGAACACTTCCTGCAAATTTGCAGGAAGTGTTCATATATATATGTTCATATATATATATATACGAGAGAGTAATGAACTCCAGAATCATCAAATTTCTCCTTCTGTCTTTCCGAGCGCACTGCAACCTAAATTCAAATAATAGAAAATCTACTGGTTAATTTGGGGGAATTTTTTTAAGTTTCTGTTTTGTATTGGAGTATAACCGATCAACAACGAATGCTGTGGTAGTTTTAGGTCAGCGGTGGAGGGACTGAGCCACACACATACACGTATCCGCTCTCCCCGCACTCAACGTAGGGTAAGTTTTGTGTTTTCAGTTGGAATCTTCCTGTTCAGGGGCAGGCCCGCCTCTGCAGTCCTGCAGGGTCCTGCTGGCTCCTAACAAAGTCCTGAGACTCTATTTGCGAAGGTTTTGCACATTACGTATTATTGTACTCTTGGCTTTTTCTGACCATGCTGCACAGACTTTTATTACATTCTTTTCCTTTTTTGACTTGTTAAATAAAATGGAACAGACAGGTTTTCTAATAGAAAATCATCCTGCATTTCTGCAATACAGCCTTCCTGCTGTGGATGCAGTATTCGTTTAGTAGACGAAGAGATTGACTAGCAAGTGTTTTATTTTGCATTCTTGGACCTCCCTTCCTAAGCGACACAGTATGTGGGGTTTTTTTTTGCATTATTCTTGTTAATTTTGAGAATTAAAGTTATATAGATATGTTTATAAAATATATTAGAAATGTTTGATCTTTCTCCATATCTTACATCATTGTGGAACACACAGGAATCGTATGTCTTACTGATGCTTGAAATAATTCAACCCAGTTCATTTAAACTCGGCGCCTATTTTGGAAATAACACTCTCACGATGTTTTCAAATCCTAATGCTTTTGGTTTATTTAGATTTTAGTGTTTCTGAAACTAATGTTGTGATCTGTATGTTTTTAATTTATCCATTTCATTAAGACTTAAAAATTTTTACGTCATTTTCCACCATGTATCATAATTTGTTTTCTCCATTCCTAATTTTCTCTTTCTTAAAAAGTTAGACTAGCCAGTGATTTTGTCCATTTTTTAATCTTATTAAGAAGAACCAGCTCTTGATTTTGTTTTCAATTTCATTACATTTTTCAAATTGGAATTTCTAAATTCTTTTATTCTTTTCCTTTCTAGTTTTCATGTTTTCTATGTTCAATTTCTTTGTGCAAGGTCTTTTTTATTTGATTTTTAAGTTGTTTAACCCCAGGATTGTTCCGTGGGTGAAGCTTTGACCTCAGCACCTCGTAGTGAGTTTTAGGATAGAGGGCCGTCTTTGGCTCGTTTAGATAACACACTGAAATCGCCGTGTCTACTGTAACTTTATTATTCTCTACATAGCCTGCTATGACAAACCCAGCAGCATATTAAAAAGCAGGGACATCAATTTACTGACAAAGTCCGTATAGTTTTCCCTGGAGTCATGTACAGATGTGGGAGTTGGACCATAATGAAGGCTGAGTGCCCAAGAATTGATACTTTTGAATTGTGGAGACTCTTGAGAGTCTCTTGGACTGCAAGGATATCAAACCTGTCCATCCTAAAGGAAATCAACTCTGAATATTCACTGGAAAGACTGGTGCTGAAACTGAAGCTCCAATACCTTGGCCACCTGATGCAAAGAGTCGACTCGTTGGAAAAGACCCTGCTGCTAGGAAAGACTGAGGGCAGGAGGAGAAGGGGACGAAAGAGGATGAGACGGGGGATGGCATCACCGACTCAATGGACATGAGCTTGAGCAAACTCTGGGAGATAGTGATGGACAGGGAGGCCTGGCGTGCTGCAGTCCACGGGGTCGCAAAGAGTCGGACACGACTGAGCGACTGAGCAACAGCAAATGGCCTGCACTAGAGGCCTCTCTTGCCCTCTCAAAAAGCATCCATTGTTTCCTTATCTTAAAGCACAGAGTAACTTATATGCAACTGTAATGACTTTTTCCTGTCTGTGTACCCCACCAAATGTCACACTGTAGAAGGAAGCTCTTATAATGATTAGACATAAATCCCCTGATACAGTGACTGGTATTTAAACAACTGTGATAAGAGAAATAACCATAACCTTTATTCAGTGCTTACCAGGCAACATGCTAAGACTTTCTTGCACGTGATCTCGTTTACCTCTCAAAAGAGCCCTGAGAAGTCAGCACTGTTTCAGCCCCATTTTACAGATGAGATCACCAAAGTTCAGAGCTGGGGGTTGCCCAGTAAGTGGGAAAGCTGGGATGCAGGCTTAAATCCTACCTGTTTTGATATTTAATGAGTCAGCAAATGAGTTTGCACGTCCTTGGCTCTGGGTGTTCTTATGAGAACATGATATTTTATCTTGCAATTATTTAACCGATTCTTTCCCCACTTAAAATGGAAAGGGCACAGAGGTGTCTCTTCTCTTCTGTCCTGGCTTCAAATAATACAATTAAGATTTCCTTTCTCAGCCCTGTTTTGCAACCTGTAACCTTTTCTTCTCTGTTTCTTTTCAGGTTTCCTCTTCTCACCATTAGGAAGGCAGTCTGCTGCTTTCTCAGCACAGAATACGTGCCAGACATTCCCTTCTAGGCCCCGGGCCCCTGCTGGCAGCCTCCTGACCTCAGCAATTGGCCAGAACCAGGGATGGGACTTCGAACCTTTTCAACCTTCCAGCCACGACTGGAATACCCAGGTGTCTGAGAAAGAAAAGTTTAAACTATTCCTGCCATGCCATGCGTCGCCTCCTGCCTTCACTTCCCACAGCAGGCAGGGAGGCCTCCCAGCAGCATGGCTCAGGAGGTTAAGTCAGACCACGGTGGGGGGAGTGCTTCGGACATCAGCTGTGCTGCATCTGTGCTCTGATACTAAACACTGATGGGACCACCGACCTCAGGTGCTTTTAACCTCGAATGCATTCTGACGTCCCTTCTTGGGGACCCGGTTATGACACAGCAGACCCGCACATCGCTCCCCAGCGAGGGGCCCATCCCAGCCCTGCCAGTCAGTCTCCCCAAATCGGCCCTGCCTGTCTCTCCAGCCCACCTCCAGCTCCATGCTCTGTCCCCACCGCCTGCATCCACATCCCCTCCGTCACTCCCTCCCCACCCGCCCTGCCAACATGCTGGCCCCTGCAGAGCTGGCTTCGACCCTGGGGATTTCTGTGGGGGCTGTGATGCTGAGCCCCCATTGAGCCTCCTGCAGGCTCAGCCCCCTCCCCTCCTTGCCCCGAGGCCTCTCCATCGCCATCACCAGTGAGCTGTGGGTGCATCTCTGGCTGGGCGGAGCTTGTCCACCCTCTGTTCCAACCACAGTGCCCACACGCGGTGGAGTTTCTGATGCCTGTTGAGCATGTACCTAAGTGATCTCACTACACAGATCCTCTGGTGAGCAGCACAGCCCACCCCTGCCCACCCTGTATCCTGACTGTGCCTGTCCAGGAGGGGGACCAGCCCAAGGCAGGCCTGCTAACCGCCAGCTCACGCCAGGGTGTGGGCCTTGGAGCAGCCTGGTCTAGAACCTTCCTGGCCCTTCTCTCCTGCTGAGAATCTGGGTTTCCACACTGCACCGTGATTCTCCCAACCAGGATGCCCAGATTTCCAATCCCACTCGTCCCATGAGCCTGCCCTACAGGCTGCACTGCATTGAATGGGGACCCCAAAATACATCCAGGTCTTAACCCCTGATTCGTGTGGATGTGAGCATGTTTGGGGAAAGGTCTTTGTGGATGGGATGGGCTTCCCTGGTGGCTCAGTGGTAAAGAACCCACCTGCCAATTCAGGAGATGTGGATTTGATCCCCGGGTTCAGAAGATCCCCTGAAAAGGAGATGGCAACCCATTCCAGTCTTCTTGCCTGGGAAATCCCATGGACAGAGGAGCCTGGTGGGCTACAGTCCATGGGGTTGCAGAGAGTTGGACACGATTTAGCGACTCAATGATAACAAGATGGGATTAAGTTAAAAGTCTTGAGATGAGCCTATCCTGGTTTCACTGGATGGGCCCCAAATCCAATGACAAGAGACTTGATCAGGAAAGAAACAGAAGAGAAACCCAGAGGCAGAGATGGAGCAATGCATCTGAGGACTGTCCATGCAGCAGGAGCCGGTGAGAGATGAGCAAGCGTCTTTCCCCGGGGCCTCTGGAGGGTCATGGCCCTGTGGAACCTCTGATTTCAAACTCCTGGCCCAGAACAGCAAGGAAGGAAATGTCTGTTGTCTCAGGCCAGCCCGTTTGTGGTCACCTGTTGCAGTAGCACCAGGACTCTGATACATGGACCCCAGCGGTCCTGGCCCACCGCCTCTTCTCCCACCCTGACGGCCGCCTTCCTCCACCACGAGGGACCCACGTCCAACCCCAGTGCCCCACCCAGATTTCTGTACAGTGGCTGCCTTCGCTCCAAGGTCCACCTGGCCCGCCCTTAGCCAAAATGCAGACCACCTGCACCCCTCAGCAGCTCCACCCCAATCCGTCCCCACAGTGGCCACCGTCTAGCTCACTGCTGCCCTTTGCCTGTGAGCCGACCCCCTCCACCCGCCGGAACACAGTCCACCAGGCCAGAGACCTTGATACGGTTTCCTTTCCTCACTGATGTATTCCTGGAACAAAGCCTGGCTTCTAGTAGGCACACACCATATACTGGTGAACGAACAAATGGGACCTTCGAGGGCAGAAAAGCAGGCTGTCCTGGGAGAGCCCAGAGAAAGGAAGGGCAGGCTAGAGGTCAGGGCTGAAGCCCCCGGCCACGCTGGCTCTCCAGCCCCGCCTCGCTCTCCGATGCCCCCAGGGTTATCACCGCTGCTTCTGGGCGGGAGGAGGAGGAACCAGCCTGCATGAGGTTCCTGGACCCGCAGATGCACTCAGATCAGATGTTCTGTGTGTGCAAGGGAAAGCCTGCCCCCTTCCCAAATATCCCCTTGTTTTTGTGTGGATCCGTTTCATATATTAAGTGTAAGAGCAGATGGGGAGGCATGCGATGTTTTCTCAGTAAATACCGACTGGGGCTGGGACAGGCGTCCATGCCAGCTGACCTGCAAGTGGAAGGGCCCCAAGGGCTCTTTACAGCTAAAATAACGTGTTGTAAATTTTTGGTGCTCACTGTAGCTAGGGCGGGCTCGCCCCGCTGCTCTCTCCATGCCATTAATTACTTCAGCGGAGGAAGCTGGCTCAGGACTCCCACCAAGGTGATTTAACTCTCAGGGTTGCTTCTTGGTATTTGGGAAGGTGTTTTTCTTATCCTCAGCATCTCCCCTCTGCAGCCAAGAAATTCCTCAGAAGGGGGAGGCTGGGGAGCTGCTTTGGAGTCCCACAGGCAGGCAAAACGCCCAGGTGCCCGGGAGCAAAGCCTGTCTCTCCGAGCTCCTGGGAGGGAGCTCCATGCTAAACTCAGGAAGGGGGCCCATGGATCCGGGACCTAGTCCTCCTGCAAGGGCCAAGGCAGAGGACTGCAATGACCCCAACCTGAAGTTAGGAGACAGGCTCGCAGAGGCTGAGACCTGCATGCTAACTAGTCAACCCAGGACGTGGCTCCCAGTTCCTACAGTGACCCCAGGGCATGCCCCTGACGAGGGGAGTGCTCTGGGCCATCTGCAGCCCCGGTGAGCCCCCCACGACCCCCACTTGTTTCCACCCTCCAGGGTCTTTGGGGCTTCTGCGGTCAAGACCACCTCTGCCAGCATCAGCAGTGTCCTGAGTCCTGGAACCGGCAGGGGGTTGTCATCGGCCCTTGGTGACGGGCTCTCCGTTTAATTAAGTGTTCCCGAGGCCACCCAGGGTGCTTCGAGCCCTCAGCTCTGGTGTGCACCTCCCAGAACCACAGCTATTGCCAGGAGATGATTAGAAAATCCACCCAAACCGAGATAAAGTGTCCCGTGCTTCGTCCCTGAGATCGTGACTGTGGTCAGTGGTCAAACATCTCGGTTCCACCTTAGGCTGGAGGCGTCAGCTCCTCGGGCGCGGCCCGCGTGCCCTGCTGTTCTCCTTCCCAGTTCCCTCCCTCACCCGTCGGGTCTGGGGCCTGTGGCCCCAGGGTCCCCTCCACGCCCCCGCCCCCTTCTCCACCATCCAGGTGCACCAGTCTCTACTTTCTCACCAGTTGGCATTTTCTTTCCTCTGCAGCTTCCTGAACTGGTATCTGTGGCACACAGGCGGACGTGTTCACGGGGGACGCTCTGCGCCCGTGACTCTCTGATGAAGACGCAAGCGTCTCTCGCCCTCGTCTGCCTCCCGTCCCCTGCCAGGACCACTGGGATATCCCACTGTTTCAGGCAAGTGGCTCAGCCTCTCTGCACACACACACTCACATGCACTCTACGTCCGGAGACGTGTTTTTTTAAACCCACTGACCTACATTCTCCTATCTCACAGCCATCCAAATGCAGAATGCCTCTAGCGACAGGGCTGCCAATAAAAACATGCTTCCTGGGGCGCCCGCTCTGCCCTCGCGCAGCGCGGCTCTGCCCAGCCTTCGCCCGTCTCTGCCAGCACAGCCAGGCTCCTCTGAGGCTGGACTCCCGGGACACCACCTCCGTGAGGCCCCCCTGGGTTTCTGCTGGGAGACTGCTTCCATTTCCCCAGTGCTCCCAGCTCTGCCCAGAGCCTGCGGTAACTGTTTATCTCCATAAATATTTGGTGACTTTAATGTCTTATGTTGGAGAGGCCCAGCTGACCAGGGAAACCCTAATGCCTCTTTTCTTCTGGGTTGAAAATTCTAGAGCAGATTCAACGTTCAAGGTGAGGCCCAGATCTTTAGGAGATGTTGGATGTGGTAGAGAGAGCTGATGCCTGGGGGCTTGAAGGCTCTCTTGTTAGTTAAGTGGCTGTGGGTCCTGGGGGGAGGATGTCAGACACCCCCCCACCAGCTCCATCTGCCTCAGTTCTGGTGGGGGGAGGAGTCATTCCTTTCTGCACATATTGTAAGGTTTCATACGTACAGAAAACAGTGACTTGGGGTGAGCAGGTAGCAGATAGGCAGGGGGCGGCTGGCCCCTGCAGACCCCTCTGCCTGAGTGATCCTGGGGCCTCTGCCAGCCCTGTGGGGCCTCAGTCCTGTACAGAAGGCCGAGCTCCTGGCCTGCATCACTCCAGGTGCGCGTGAGAGCCGAGTGAGGTGATGTGCACGAGAGCGCTTTGGCAAGATGGAACTCCGCACAGACGGACCCTCGCACGTCCAGGCCACTGTCCACAGCCCTGAGGGAGAAGGAGGACTTTCTGAAGGCCTCGCCAGCCTCCCCTCTGTGGGTCCCACACCCAGGAGAAAGGGGGACAGCCCCAGCCCTCTGACATAAAACCCCAGCGGCCGCTTCTCCGTCTGCAGGGTCAGCTCCCTGGAAGCGCCATCCTGAGGACCCCACAGGAGACAGGATCTGCGGCTCAGCCCCCCAGTCTTCCCCAAGTCTGGCACCCAGCCCGAGCCATAATCCGCGCCGCCGCTGAAGCCCGACCAGCTGACCTCCCAGTTCCTTCTCAAAATACCCCTGACAGCTCCCTGGATGAGAATGCAATGGCACTAAATGAAAATTTATGTGACGAGGCCTTCCAGGAAAGAACCGGGGCTGTGGCGAGTTTATTTAAAAGTGAATGCATCGAGCTGGGGCCGGCCTGGCCACCTCTGCTGCCCTGGCTCTGGGGAGGGCAGCTGGGGCCACGGCCACAGGCCCCGGCTCCACGGGTCCCCTCGAGGCTCCGGGTTCCCCGTCCCCGGGGTGGGTCCAGCTTCCTCCCGGCCTTCTCCCAGGCCTTCCCTACAGACACAGCCTCCTCAGGCATGTCTGCCCGGGGACCTCTCCTGGAAAGGGCAGCCGGCGCAGCGAGCCCCCCGGAGGTGCCGCAGCTCCAGAAGGCTCTCCTCACCTTGTGACCAGCTCTCGGCGACTTCACAGGACCACAAAGCCACCCCCCAGAAACCACGTGCAGAGTGGATCACACAAGGGACTCTGGACCTGAAGGGAGAGAAGTACATCCCATAAACTGTCCTTGAGTTTGTGACCCACATGGAGCTGAGGGCACATACATGCACACACACACACACAGATACACGCAGAGAGAGACACACACAGATACACACACCCTGACACACACAGAGATACATACACACACAGACACACACACAGACACAGACAGAGATATACACATGATACAGACACACACACACACAGACCAGACACAGACACGTAAGTACACACAGAGACAGACACACAGACACATACACACAGACACACGCAGAGAGAGACACACACACACACACACACAGAGACACAGACACACAAACATACACAGACGTACACAGGCACACACAGAGACCAGATACAGACACATAAGTACACACAAAGACACACAGAGACACACACACACAGACACACACAGAGAGACACACACACAAACATACAGACACACACAGAGAAACAGACACACACACACAGACCAGATACATACCCATAAGTACACACAGAGACACACACACACAGACACACAGAGACACATACAGACACACACAGATACACACACCCTGACACACAGAGAGATACATACACACACAGACACACACACAGACACAGACAGAGATATACACACGGTACAGACACACACACACGCAGGAACACATGCAGACATAGACACACCACAGACACAAACATACAGATACACACAGACACACACACACAGACACACACACACAGACAGAGATACATACACACACAGACACACACACATACAGACACAGGCACATACGTGGGTGTAGACAGACACAACACACACACACACACACACACACACGCAGGGGCCTGGTGAAAGAAGGGCCCTCCAAACCCGAGGGAAGACTGGTCCAAGAAAGAGCGATTTGCGTTGACAGGTGCCACCTATCCTTGATAAAAATGTCCAATAACGTGGAAAATCAGAACAGGGTTCTGCAGGGTTCGTTCCCGTGACTGGAGCTCGACGTGAACTTGGACGCCCTGGACGAAGGTCCCCACTTGTCCCCGCTCCTGTCCCTCCTTCTCCTGCAGTTTCGGGTCTTTTCCATTTTGCTCCTGGGCCTCCTGCCTCAGCCTCTGGTGCCAGTGAGAGGAGGGGGCTTTCGGTCCCACTCCCTTTAGCATTGCATCATGCCAGGACCCACAGTCAATCAGACGCTACCGGAACACACAGAAGGGCTCGCCTCACCTGGAGATGGCGTGGGGTGGGCTGGAGGCAGGGAGGGGCCAGGTCTGGAGCCCCGGGCTCCAGAGTCCTTCTGGGCAGCTGGCAGGACACTCGGCCACGGCTGCCCGAGCTGGACGCTCCTGTGCCACCTGGCGGCTGCCATCTGCAACTGCAACAGCCTTGCACTGCCTGAAGCGCTGACCCTGTGGGCCACTTCCAGGTCAGTGACTCTGACCCAGGGCTCCCCTGCCTGGGCAGCATTGACCCCCAGCTGCCGACAGAAGCTGAGTCACTCTTCTGTGGCTGGCCCGGAGACCCTGGGGTTCAGACGGTGGACAGGGACTCTCTTGCGCCTGATGTTAACGCTGTCCTCTCTGCCCCAGAAGGTGCCCACTCTTCCCACATCTTGCTCGGCCCTGGGTGCCCCGTCCTACCAAGTGTCTTGGCGTGTCTCAGGCTCCCCACCTGCTACACCAGGGGCACTTTGCCTTGAATGTGCGTGTGTGCACACTCAGTCGTGTCCAACTCTTTACAACCCCATGGACTGTAGCCCACCAGGCTCCTCTGTCCACGGGATTTCCCAGGCAAGAATACTGGAGTGGGTAGCCATTTCCTCCCCCAGGGGTTCTTCCCAACCCTGAGGCCGAGCCTGCATCTTCTGCATTAGCAAGCGGATTCTTTACACTGGGCCTCTATGTGTATAGGCATGTAGCACACAACACAAGGCTCTGATAAGTCCTGTAGCAAAGACATCTGTGCAACTTTGTTCAGGCCAGTATTTTGCCAACCAGTGTTATCCTGGAGCTATTTTCAAATACTACTTATGAGTCTCCCACTAAACTAGAGATTCATGGAACCAGGGAGACTAGTTCATCCCAGGACTTGGCCCAGGACCTGCTGATTTCAGCAGGAAAATCTCTGTGTCCTGGAAACACCTGAGCCCAGGCAAACCACGATGGTTGGTCAGCCTACACGGAACCCTCTTTGGGAAAAATGCTCTGACAAATTATTTCCGCAGCACATTCCGTTTGATTCTTCCTTCCCCTTTGGACACAAATAAATAAATAACAGGACAGAAACGCAGGAGGACAGCTCTGGACTACTGAGTGAAGCTGGAAGCCGCTAGATTCAGGGGGAAGGAGTGGGATGGGAGGAGAGGTGGAATGGGCTGGTCACCCATTATCATCAGGAAGGGAGCGCCCCTCCCCAGGGGAGACATGGGCGTCTCTCAGAAGCCTCCTCGGTGACCCTGCGCAGACACTGAGAGATTCCTGGATCCCTCAAAGGCCAAATAATTCAAGGCTTATATTTCATTTGGGACTTCACAGTTATTTATTGGAAAAACATCTCTTCTAGGAGGGGAGGGAGAGAACACTCTCTTCCCTCCTCCTCCTCCCCTCCTCCCCGTCCCCTCCTCCCCCTCCCCTCCTCCCAGCAGCTTGGCCAGGAACTGCATTCCATCCCATCCCAGGTCCCCGGGACCCATCACCATGGCTGAGGAGGCAGCGTTCTGTCCCTGGGTCATGTCACGGAGGAATCACCTGGGCCTCTCACAGACCCTGTCAAGGATGCCTTTGACCTGTGCCCCATCCAGCAGGGAAGGGCTGTGGGAAAATCATTTTTTTCTAGTAGACATGCTGACCTATTTTTCAAACTTCACATTTATTGCACTCACAGCATAAGAATAAGACGGAAAAACATCTAATTTAAAAACACCCACAGTTCTCTCCACCCTAACAAATTGTGTTCATTTTTCTCTCTTGCCTTCTGGCCATTGTGCATACACATATATAATTGTTCCAGAGTTATAAATATGGTGCAATTAGGAGTGTGCCCTTTTTAAAAAAAATAAAGACATTCTCAAAAGTCCTCCATGATACTTTGTCTTCATAATTACTTCAGAAAATGGGACACGCCATTCTATCTAGTGAGAAAATGCAGGGTCATTTACCTACCCTTTCTCTTAATTCAGACTTTGAGACTGATTCCAGGTTTTCACTTTATGACTCAGGTTGCAATGAGCGTCATTGCACATCTAGGCTTTCCTGCATCCAGATTATTTGCTGGCATCAGTATCTAACAATGAAACTTGGATTAGCTATCCTACAGCACTGCAGATTCCTTTGAACACCCCAAAGATAGAAAGACACTATTTATTATTGTGTCTGGGCGCAAGAAGACATCACACAGATTTTGTTTTTGTTCTTCTTCTTACAAACACAGATGACTACATAAGCCATACATAAAATTAAGAATAATTGCAGGGTGATGTCAGTGGGAACATCAGAGCAAGGACCTCTGAAAAATCTTCTCTGTACAAGCTATGAGAACCCTGGCAAATTTATCAAAATCAATTTTTTCAGAGCTCTGGAAATTAATCAAAGATGTGCAGCAATCTAGGGGGGGGGGCATTTATTCAAGAAAATGGGTGAGGCTCAGTAAAAACAGAGATTTGGTGGTGTTTTCAGTTGCCCTGTTCCTAGCTTCTTCACCCCAGCTCGGTGGCAACCTTGA
>NW_011481433.1:99150-110547 GCF_000754665.1 Bison bison bison | reverse complement strand
CAACCTTGAGAGCCAACAGTCCCCCCGTCCAGTGAAAACTGGCAACTTGGCAGCCACTGCAGGTGGCAAAGCTGAGCCGGAGCCCCTCCAGGGCCCCAGTCTCTGAGAACTGCCATCCCTCAGCCTGTTTGCTCCGGTTTCCCAGAAAAGGGCAATTATTTAGCATCACAGCAGCCTGAGGTGTTGATAACCATTAGGGCAAACAATAAGATGACCCCCCCCCAAAAAAAAAAAATTAAAAGTAAAAACTAGAGAAAAACAGTTGTTCAGAATGGGGTTTTGAACAACTCTGACATGTTCTTGGGAATCTGGAAGTCCACATGAGTGTGCAGGGCTGTGTGCACACTCAGACCTGGGCACACGCCCAAGAGAGACCTGATAAGGACTTAGGTCTCACCCGTGGCTGGACTGAGGCTCTGTGCAAGCAGGGAGTGAAATCTTATGCACAGTTGCAGTCTGTTTGCCTGAGAATTGAATGAGTGCCCCTAAAACACAGACAGAGTCTGTCAGGGAAGGCTGTGAGACTTGTTGGTTCCAGGAATTTGAGAAAATTTCTGTCTAATCACAAGCTGCCCTCTAAGCTAACTAAACACAGACTTTGGTGTTCACACATGATAAAGAAAACAGAATTCACTCAGAAGAATCAATCAATAGGCAAATAGCAACACAAATCCTGAGGAGAATTTGATTTCCAGAGCTGCCATATTATATTATTCAAAAGTTCAGTTAAAAAAAAAAAAGTATGAGGCAAGTAAATAAATAAGTATGACCAATACAGAGGAGTAAAAGCAGCTGATAGAATTTGTCCCTGAGGAAGCCCAGACGTTGGACTTATTAGACAAAAAATTTAAGTCAGCTGTTTTAAATGTGTTTAAAGAACTAAAGGAAATCTAAGAACTAAAAGAAAGTAAAGAACTTTGTCTCACCAAATACAGGAGCCCAATGAAGAGCTCAAATTATTTTAAAAGAAGGAGAGCCACATAAAAATTATGAAGTCAAAAAGCACAACTGCAAAGCTTCAGTAGAAGAACACGGCAGCGCATTCAGTCTAGAAGCAGAAAGAACAGACCAGCCTGGAGATGGGTCAATAAAGCTTTTCCAGTCCAGGGACAGAAAGAAAAAGGTATGAAGAAAAATGAACAGAGCCTCAAAGACCTAAGTGGCATCATCAAGTGTAACATTTACTTAGAGGTAGTCCCAGGAAGGAAGGAGATAGAAAAGGGGACAGAAAGAACATTTGAAAAACATGTCTAACTTCTAAACCTGATGACAACCCTTAGTCTACACTTCCAAGAAGCTTAATTAACTTGAAGTAGATTGGAATAAAAAAGATCCACATGTAGACTCATCATAATCAAAATCTCAAAGCCAAAGAGAAACTTCGAAAGCAGTCCTAAGGAATCAATTCATCCTGTATATGGGATCCCCAACAAGACTGACAGCTAATTTCACATCAAATACCATAGAAGTCAGAAGGTATTTGGATGACGTACTCAGTGTGATGAAAGGAAAAGGCTGTCAACCAAGAATTCTATATCCAGCAAAACTGTCCTTCAAAAAATGAGAAAAAAATTAAGACATTCCTAGATAGAAAAAATTAAGAGAATTTTTCATTGATATAACTGCCCTGCAAGAAGCACTACAGGAAATTCTTCAGGTTAAAATTATGGGGCAACATACAGTATCCAAAATCCACATGAAAAAATAGAGAACACTCATAAAGGCAATCACATCAATAAATATAAAGATGGTATGCGTGTATCTTGGAACTGGTTTATTTTTTCTCTTATCTTAAAAATATACAACAGCGTGCAACAATAACAATAAAAAAGTGTTACTGTATAAATAGGTAATTTGTATGAGAACTGTGTAGCACAAAGAACAGGAAAACCATGGTTCTACACAAGAGCAAAGTTTTGCTTACTGTTAAAATTAAGTTTGCAGTAATCAGAACTGGATTGCTATACATTAAGATGTTAATTGTAATCCTCAGGGCAACCACTAGCAAAATATCTCAAAAATATATGGAAAAAGAGATGACAAGAGAATTAACATGCTGTATGGAAAACAC
The DNA here is from genome assembly GCF_000754665.1 of Bison bison bison. NCBI lineage: Eukaryota > Metazoa > Chordata > Mammalia > Artiodactyla > Bovidae > Bison > Bison bison. Next base: position 108,476 of record NW_011481433.1, on the reverse strand, counting down.
CTCTTTACTACATGAAAGAGGGCAGAAATAGGGAAACCAAGAAAACATAAGATGTATAGAGAAGGTTCCCAAATAAGTCAGTGGGAAAAGTATAGTCATTGCAACAAGGGATACGGGGACAGCTGGATAGCACACACAGAAGAATAAGATTGTACCCCTACCTCATGTCATATACAAAAAATTAACTAAAAATGTTAGTTCAAAAGTTAACTTAAAAAACCTAAATGTAGGAGCTAAAACTATAAAACATGTAGAAGAAAATACACCTGCAAATCTTCATGACTTTGGATTAAGCAATGGTTTCTCAGCTATGATCCCAAAAGCAGAAGCAGCTAAAGAAAATAATAGATAAATTGAGCTCATCAACCTGTAAAACTGTTGTGATCTAAAGCACACTGTTAATAAAGTTTAAAACCCCACAGAATAGAAGAAAATAGTAACAAGTCATCTATCTGATAAAGGACCAGTATCTAGAATAGATAAGGGATTCTTATTACTCAGCAATAAAAGTACAAACAATCCAATTATAAATAGTTAACAGATCTGAATAAACATTCCTCCAAAGAAGGTATACAAATGGCCAATAAGCATGTGAAAAGATGTTCAACATCATAAGTCACTCTGAAAATGCAATTAAAATCACAGTGAGATATCATACCTACTAAGGTATCTATTTGAAAATGATGGACAATAGCAAGTATTGATAGGGATGTGAAGTAATTAGAACCTTCATATTGTGCTGGTGGGAATGTAAAATGATGCAGGTACTTCAAAAAACAGTTAAAATGTTAAACATATAGTTACCATACGACTCAGACAAATTCCACTCAGGTATATACCAAATAGAAATGAAAATGTGTACTTATAAAAACTTGCACATATATGTTCATAGTGTTGTTATTCAGTAACTAAGTCGTGGCTGACTCTTGGTGACTTCATGGACTGCAGCATGCCAGGCTTCCTTGTCCTTCACCATTTCCCAGAGTTTTCTCAAACTCATGTCCATTGAGTTGATGATGCCATCCAACCATCTCATCCTCTGTTGCCCACTTCTCCTGCCCTCAGTCTTTCCCATCTTCAGGGTCTTCTCCAGAGAGACAGCTCCTCATATCAGGTGGACTGGCCAAAGTATTGGAGTTTCAGTTTCACCATCAGTCCTTCCAATGAATATTCAGGGTTTATTTCATTTAGGATTGACTGGCTTGATCTCCTTGCTGTCCAAGGGACTTTCAAGAGTCTTCTCCAGCACCACACTTCAGAAGAATCATTTCTTGAGTGCTGACTCCTCCTGCAACACAGGAGACCCCAGTTCAATTCCTGGGTCAGGAAGATCCACTGGAGAAGGGATAGGCTATCCTCTCCAGTTTTCTTGGGCTTCCCTGGTGGCTTCAAAGAAGGGTTGGGCTTCCATGGGGTTGCAAAGAGTTGGGCACAACTGAGCGACTTTCACTTTCAGCCTTCTTTATGGTCCAACTCTCACATCCATACATGACTACTGGAAAAACCATAGCTTTGACAATATGGTCCTTTGTTGGCAAAGTGATGTCTCTGCTTCTTAATACACTGTCTAGGTGTGTCATAGCTTTTCTTCCAAGGACTGAGGAACAGGAGTATGAAATGCAGTCTATCCATATGACAGGATATTCTGCCAGGCTTTCTGCTGCCATCACTGGTGGGGATTTAGTCGTTAAGTTGTGTCTGACTCTTGCAATCCCAAGGACTGTAGCAAGAGGATATTATTCAGCCTTAAAAAGAATGAAGTAAAAATGGATACATACTACCACATGGATGAGCCTTGAAAACATTACACAAAATGAAGCAAGCCATACATTAAAGGCCACGTATTGTGATGCTCGGAGAAGGCAATGGCACCCCACTCCAGTACTCTTGCCTGGAAAATCCCATGGTCGGAAGAGCCTGGTAGGCTGCAGTCCATGGGGTTGCTAAGAGTCGGACACGACTGAGTGACTTCACTTTCTCTTTTCACTTTCATGCATTGGAGAAGGAAATGGCAACCCACTCCAGTGTTCTTGCCTGGAGAATCCCAGGGACGGGGGAGCCTGATGGGCTGCCGTCTGTGGGGTCGCACAGAGTCGGACACGATTGAAGTGACTTAGCATAGCATAGCATAGCATTGTGATGCTGTGTATATGAAACATCCAGAATAGAAAAATCCACAGAGGCAGAAATTAGATTAATGATTACCAGGGGCTGGGGGAGGGGGAAGGCGAGTGTACTTACTATTGGGCATGAGGTTTCCCTGCAGAATCTCGAAAATGTTCTGGAACTAGGTAGGGGTGATGGTTGTACAACTTTCTGAATGTATTAAAACCCCACAGAATTTTGCAATCGGTGACTGAACATGTTACGTAACAGTATAATCTCATATGGGTACAAAATGTATCTGTGTCTTATACACGTTTAGAAAAAATGTGAAAGGATATGTAATAAATTACTAACAGTGGCAATTTCCAGGTTATGGGAATATAAGGTTTCCATTTACTTATTTTTGTTTTCTAATTTTCTACAAAAGGAACATACTGCTTTTATTTTTAAAAGAGAGAGATTAGTTCTAATAAAAAACAAATGTAATTGCAAAAAAATTGCAAAGCTAATTCCTATGTAACCAAAAAAATAGTGCATCGTCAGCCCCCAGAAGCCTTTTTAAATTCCAACCTCCTCCATCTACCCTCCGTTAGGGTGGCCACTGTCCTAACTTTTGCAAAGAGCATCCCTTGCTTTTCTGTTTATCCCCAAACATGCACAGTTTAACCTGGTTTTGAACTCTGTGTTAATGGAATTGTACCTCAGGTTCTTACTTGGTTCTTCTTGGTTCTCTTTAGCTCATCATGTTTCTGAGTTCCTCTGTATTGCTGCAGGTCACTGGAGTTCACTGAGTCCTTCACCCATTGAATAAATATGTCACAGTTTAAACCACAGTTTGTTTATCTATCCTGTATATGCTGAAGGATATTTAGGGTATTTATGAGTACTGCTCTGAAGATTCTGGAACTTCATTTTAGTACCCAGAGGCACATGTTTCTCTAGGGCAAATGAAGTGCAAAGCAGTTCCCCGGGATGTATAGCCTCGATCTTACTAGAAAACGCTACTATTTCAGAAGTGGCTGAAACAGAGTGCACTCCCTCAGCCCCGGGCGAGAGTTCCTAGTGGCCCACACCCTCAGCGACATCCGGCTCTATCTTCCTTGTTTATTTCTGTCCATCTGGTGGGTGTGTGATGGTATCTCATTGTGGTTTAAGTTGGATTTCTGTGACCACTGAGGAAGTGGAGCACATTCTCATTCATTTATTGGCATTTGAATGTCTTCCCTTACGACGTGCCTCTTAAGAATTTTGCCCATTTTTGTCTCATGGGTTTTCTGGGTTTTACTATTAATACTTCATAGAAATTCTTTGTGTAGCTTAGGTATGAGCCCGTTGGAAATGATGTGTGTGGCTCCTAGGCACATATCTGAAGACAACTCAAATTCAAAAAGTCACATGCACCCCAGTGTTCACTGCAGCACTATTTACAATAGTCAAGACGTGGAAGAAAACGAAATGTTTTGACTGGTGAGTGGATAAAGAAGATGCAGTGTGTGTGTGTGTGTGTGTGTGTGTGTGTGTGTATACACAGGATGGAATACTTCTCAGCCACAGAAAAAGAATGAGATAACAGCATCGCAGCAACATGGATGGATTTACATTATCATACCAAGGGAAGTCAGACAAAGACAAATATTATATAGTATTTGTATGTGGAATTTAAACAAAAATGATACAAATGAACTTATTTACAATGCAGAAATAGACTCACAGACACAGAGAGAAAACTTATGGTCACCAAAAGGGAAAGGAGAGGAGGAATAAACTGGGAATTTGGGGTTAACAGATGCACACTATGATATATAAAATAGTAATAGATAACCAACAAGGACCTACTGTAAAGCACAGGGAACTATTCAATATCTTATAATAACCTATAATGTAAAATAATCGGAAAAAGAATAAGTAGATAGATATGTGTAATTGAATCACCTTGCTGTACCTCTGAAACATAACTGAAGTATACTTCAATTAAAAACTTATGTATGTGGTACAGGCTGTCGCACTTTCTGGCTCTTCTTTTCATTCCCTTTGTAACATCTTATGATCAAGTAGAAGGTCCTACATTTATTGTAGAGCAATATAACTATCTTTTCCTTAATGGTTAATTCTTTCTCTGTCTTCCTCCAAGGTCATGAAGATAATGTCACTATCATCCTCTGAAAATTTTATACCTTGTCTTGTGTATGTGTGTATTTACATATGTTTTTATAAAAGAGATTTATTATAAGGAGTTGGAGCATGCAACTGTAGAGGCTGACTAGTCCCTAGATCTGCAAGGGAAGTGGCAAGCTGGAGACCCAGGAGAGGCAAAGATGCAAGTCCTCCCCCAAAGGCCAGTAGGTTCAAGTCCCAGGAAAAGCCAAAAGTATGGAGAAAACTGTTATTAATACCATGTCCAAACTTGTACAGCTTGCCACACAATAGGCCAATAAATCGAGAGATATTTTTTGGGGGGCAAGGAATAATGACTTTATTCAGAAAGCAAGCAGACCAAAAAGATGGCGGACTAGTGTCCCAAAGAACCATCTTACCCAAGTTAGACTTCAGGCTTCTTTTATATTAAAAGGAGGGGGTGGAGTATGGTTGGGTCACAAATTTCTTGGTATTGGAATCCTTTGTCCTTGCGGCTGTCCATGTAGGTCAGGTCATGATGTTCCTGTAAACCTCCAATGGGACAAATGTTATTTTCTGTTCTGCAATTTTTTATCTCTATATGAGTGGGAAAGTGTTATACTTTTAAAGGTCAGAACCTTGGGACTGGGTTTTCCTGTTTATTTCAAGCTATAGGCAACATTCTTAACACACCAAAAGCAGTTAAAGGCTAAAGTAAAAGAAACAGATCAAATATGAATTTAGATTTATTCTTCCCTATTTCAAAAATGATGCTCCAGTTTGCAAACAATCAAGCAAGAGAAATTCCATCTTTTGCGGAGAGGCTCATCCATTTTTTCCTCCTATTAGTGTCTTCAACTGATTGGATAAGGCCCACCCACATTAAGGGAGTGCAATCTGCTTTACTCAGTCTGCTGGCTTAAATGTTAAGCTCACCAAAACACCCTCACAGAAACACCCAAAATAATGTCTGATCAAATATGTGGGGACACCGCAGCCTAGTCAAGTTGGCACAAAGTTAAACGTCACACGAAGGGGAGTCATTTCATTGCAGCTATTTCCTGACCCATCAGTTCTGCTCTTAGATGAGCCCCCAAAATGTTGCTATTTTTAGCAAATGTGTCCCCCAGTTTCCTCAGAGAACTTCCTCCTGTGGAAATAAACAAAGGCCACCCAAGTGAAAAAGCAACGTCTGGCTCGAGCCAGAGAGTCAGCCACCACCACCAGTGTTTGGTGGAGACTGGGGGCAGGCAGAGGACTGGGGAGCTTTGTGGTGGGCAGAGGGACAGCTCCGGAGCACCCCGCCCAGAGGCTGGGGCCCCAGGGAAGCCGAGGGTGGGCCAACTACAGGCGGGGCACCCATGTCATTGGCTGAGGTGCATCGCTGGCTTTCTCTGGTTGGTCGTGATTTGCAGGGCAAGCGTGAGGGAGGCTGTCAGTTACTAATCCCATCCCAGTCATTTGGGGCCAGTTGTTACAGGCGTGGATGTTTCACTTTCTGAATTGTCTCTAGAGACAGAGGTCTGCCTTCCTAAAATAATAGTGGGCAGCAACCGGCTTTCTGGGATGGCTACTTCAGAGAAAGGGTCAGTTTCCTGGGCTGGTTGCTGCAAGTTGTGAATCAGAGTCCTCTTTTCGGATATGGATGGCCAAGCTATCGCCTGCTTGTGTGATCAGCCTGTCACTCCTTAGCAGGTAACGAAAGAAAGCACGAAGCCCGCTTGGCGTTCAGCTTGGTTCATGTGCTCTTGGCTATAAAATTAAGTTAGGATCAGGCATCTGACTCAGAGATGGGGAAGATAATGACTAATTGATCCAAATTCATTTAAATGTTTTTCACATGATTTCCAAGAAAGGGTCTGAGTGATTTGAAGATAGGCTCTTTGTTTAGTGAAATATTTCAAAATAATACAGATTGAAGTTTGAGGCAGTCAAATATTCAAGGTCTCTCACTTAACTGAAGTAAGCTGCAGTGTGGTAAATCTCCAGCGTGACTCCAGCATTCACTTCTGTGGGGAGGGGAGGGTGAAGCTGCTTTTCCTAAAAACAAAAGTGCAGGAATCACTGAGACTGGTACAATTCAGGTAAATGAGTAGGTACTTAACTATGATTTTAAAATACATATTTCGATTTGCACAAACATCTTCTGTTCTTTTCTAAACATCACACAGCATTTTTCTACAAATCTGGATTGAGCTCATTCACTTCAGCTTTCATCCAACTTTCCTGGAGTCTATCAGCCCAGAGAAGGCCGCTCTAGGATTCTTCAGAGGTCCCTCCAGAGCAGTAATTGGGGTAAGCGTAATTAGAGAGTGGGGCACCCAGAGAGGGTACCTTCGCCCCGTCTCACGGCAGGTAAACACGGTCCCAGCTGACCCCGTCTGTGTGGCAGTTGCTCAGGAGTCAGTTCTGCGTGTGTGAGTTTAAGGTGTCTCTCCATAGAGGTGACATCACATCTGGAGTGCTCAGTGTTTCCAAGGCCAAGTTTATGAATTCAGCGCCTCACAATGCCAGCTACCTTCACTCAGGAAAGAAACAGTCAGCTTCCGAGCCTCTGCCTCCCCAGACCCAGGCATTTCAAGTGGGGCAGGCCTCGTGAGAAACAGACGGACGGAAGCTTTCCATGCGGAAAGCAAGCAGGGTTGGGGTCAACCGGGCAGCCTGTCCCGGGCCTTTGGGCACGAGGCCCCACCTGGAGTCTGGGCCCAGAAGTCCCATGGGCTGAGGAAGCCCAGTGCTGCCAGCCCCCGTGGTCCCCGGCGGAGGGTCTCGCCCCTCCTGCTCTCGTCTTCCCTGTGGGAGCCAGCTCTAGGGTTTCTCCGCCTCACCCACCAAGTGCAGGGATCCTGGGGCCTGTTCCCAAAGGGCGTGCTGGGGCCCGCCCAGGTCTGGGCTCCCGGAGAACTGATGCTCCAGAAAGTATTGCATTTTATCCTGATGTTGCTTCAAGAGACTGCGAGGCTGTTGTCAAATACGAACTTCCTAACTTAATTCTCCTCTGCCATGCCCACCAGGTGTCACAGTCCAGGGGCCCACACGGCCTGTGTGTTTCTGGAAGAAAGCGGCCCTCCTCTGGATGGCGTGTGGGTCACCAGCTGACGCTGCCTGGGTCCCACGGGGAGCTCAGGTGGGGGTCCAGAGGCGGGTGTCTCCCACGAGAGCAGCGAGAGAAAGAGCCCCTCCTCCCACATGTGCTCCCCGCCTGCAGTGCAGGGGCGGGGCCTTAAGCTCTACCAGCAGACCTGCAGGGGCTTCCCTGGGCACAGTCTGGGGGGAGGGGAGGGGGTCAGGGTGCCCACCCAGGGTGTGGGGAAGGCTGCCTGCCCCAGGCCCAATGGAACGCCAGCCCAAGGGGGCCATCCTGGACAAAGTTCCCAGGAGGCTTCTAGGACCCAGGACACAGTCCACAGCCTGGCACGTGGGACCCCCTAGAAATGCCAGTGCCCCCCAGCCCTTCCTGCTGTCCCTCCCTCGCTCACCTCTTCCATTACCACCTCCCGCCTGTTCCACCGTGTCCCATCTCACCCCCTTGGGGCCTTTCCCCTCCAGATGTAAATACACAGGAGCTCCCCCCATTAAAACAGCTGGTGGGAGGGTTGGGGGTGGCGGGGCTGGGGGTGGTGGGCTGCAGGAGTTTGGCGGTGCTCTGCCTGCCCGGTTGGCAGGAGGTGTGGGAAGGGGTCATTGAGTTAGCCCATCAGCCAGTCGTCCTCAGCTGGCCTCTCCTGACACCAGGCGCTCCCACCCAGAACGGTGGTCCGGCAGAGCCCCGGCCCAGGTAGACTGCATGCCGGGTCCAGACTCGGAGGTACACGTGTATCTCCGCAGTCCAGACGGGTCAGGTAACCCCTAAAGCCCCCAGTTAAAAACAGCCTCGGGCAATTTAGGGAGAAACGCTTGCCCTGGCCTGAGATGCATTCCCTGGGGAGTGCACTGGGCGGGTCAGGAAGAGGGGTGGGGCCTCAGGTGGGTGGGGTGGGGGCGTGGTCATCGCGGGGCGTGGTCATCGGGGCCTGGGGCGGGGCGGGAGCGTGGTCAGCAGGGGCGTGGTCAGCGGGGGCCTGGGGAGCCGGCCCTGCACCCGCACAGGAGGCAGCCCTACACGCGGGGCACCAGACCCCCAACAGGGGTGATGTTTCCAGGGGTCTGACCCAGAGGCCCCTTCTGGACTTCGGTGCCGCGAGGTTAGCAGGATGAGCTCCACGTTTGTCCTTCTGGGCTGGAAGCCGACTGTTCTGTCGCCTCGGCCCCACACCCTGCGCCTCCCTGATCCCTCGGTCCCAGGCTCCGGGCAGATGAGGTTCAGAATCTAGCTGGGTGGAGTCGGGCACAACCCTGAGAAACCCTCTTATCCCTCCTCCAGCTGCAGGCTGGCACCTGAGCCATCTTCCAGGTGTACCCGGGGCCCATCACCTGTGTGGGAACAGAAAGAGGGAGGCAGGCTATTTGTGATGCCCCAGAGGCCCGCACCGCCCCCCTTCACCCCCACTGGACTTTAGAGCCAGCGCTTTGACCACCTTTGGGGAGTCTCTGCCTGGCCACCTAGGGCTTTCATCTGCCTGGATTCTGGGGTGGAGCTGGGGGCAAGCAGGGGCCACACAGTAGCTGATCTCTGACAGACCTGGCGCCCCTCTGATCCTGTGAACTGGGTCTGCTTTATGTGCAAGAAGACCCCAAAGATCACCCAGCAACCAGGCGGCCCCACCATCCTATGCGGGCCCCTCCATCAGGAGGGCCGCCTGAGTGTTGGGCGAGGCCGGGCACTGTGGAAGCACAATTTGCAATCGTAAAGTAGAATGTGAGGCCGATTCCTTAGCCTGCTGCATGGAGAGGGTCAAAACAAAGCAAAAACCCCAAACAGAATAGATTTCGCAACTGCAGGAGGAAGCAGCTTTGTAAGTGCCCAACGAAAGGCTAATTAGAGACTTCAACTGGAGCTCTGCAAATGAATTATTTACAATTCTTCAGAGGGAAATGATTATAATAATAACCTTTGCAATTCCAAAATTAAGCTTATTATGCTCTTTTCCTCTGCTCCAGAAATTCTCTGAGGTCTGTCATCAAGCAGAAAGCGAGGAGTGAGGCCAGTCCTCTCCCCCCGGGTG
>NW_011481433.1:95701-99050 GCF_000754665.1 Bison bison bison | reverse complement strand
GGTGTTTAAAAGGGAAAGCTGTGGAATCGTCCTTCATGCCTCCCCCCCACCCTGTTTCCTCTGATTTAAGGATGCTCTGCTCGCTCAGTCAGGACTCCAGGAGTTGCAGAGGCTCAAAGAAGAGACCAAAGCCTCTGCTCCCATCAGAGGCAGACCCTGGAGTTGCCAGATTTACAACAAAGTAAGCGACACAGCTGTTACGAAACTAACCAAAATGAAGGTCGACTGACCGCATCTTCCTTGCCCGCACCGGCGGCGGTCTGATTGGAAATTAAGGGTCTGTTTCTTTACGATGCGAGGCTGCAGACTCGTGGCATGAAAGGGGTGGGGACCACTGGCTGATTGGACCCCCCGGGGTTGCAGAGCCTGCACTGGTCCCCAGAGGGTAGCCTTGCCCTCCCTCAGCAGTGATAAGCCACTTCCCAGCACCCCGAGGGTCCTGCAAACACGTCTATCCCTCATTTCCAGCCTCATCTCCAACCTCAGCCCACTTGCACATGGAGCTGCTCTGGGGCAGGCCTCAGGCTGCCTGTATCAGAATCTGATACACTCGGCATCAGCCCAGAGCCGCTGTCAGAGGCCCGAGAACCCACAAGGGCACAGAGGCTTTAGGCTGGAAGTACCCGGGCCCTGTGGCCAGTTCAAGCCAGAAAACCTGATAGTCCTGTGACGGGCCTTACTGCAGTCCCCACCTCGGCAATGCGTCCAGACCCCGGGGCAGTGAGACTCTGCTGTGGACGCAGATGGCCCCGGCCTGTCCCGGGTCACACAGACGGCCAGGGGTGCAGGGGAGGCAGGCACAGCACAGCCCCGGGGGAGCCGCAGCCAGCCAGCTGCCCAGGAGTGCTGCCTCCAGGGTTACTCCAGGCCCAGCGCTCCTCTGCTCTTCTGGGTCTTTCTCCCCCTTTCCCTGGGAATCCCCACCACCCAAGGTCCCTATTCAGCCTTAGGCTGGCTCGCACACCCTGCTGTGCCCAGCCACACTCCCCAGAGACAATTGAGGGTTGACCTCACCCTTCCGCTGTCTTGCTACCCTCTGCCCTCTGCCGTGGTGGTGCCCACACGCGTGTGTCTTCTGAGCAGGCGTGTGTGGACTCTGACTTTGGGGATCTATTTCTCTGGCTCTCGCCATCCACTCCACCCGGCATCCTGGGTCTGCCCCCACCCACCTGAGAGGGAAGGACGTCTCCCCAGGGACACCTCCTCTCCCCATTCTCTGCTCCCCTTCGGGCTGCCCTCCCCGGAAGGCGATGCCTTGCCGTCTTCTCTCCAACAGTGCTCCCTGGGAGGGGCTGCGCTCCTGTTGTTCAGGTGCTCAGTCGTGTCCGACTCTGCGACCCCGTGTAGCCCGCCAGGCTCCCCTCTCCATGGGATTTTCCAGGCACGAATACAGGATTGGGTTTTCATTTCCTCCTCCAGGGGATCTTCCCAATCCCAGGATCAAACCTGTGTCTCCTGCACTTCCTGCACTGGCAGGCAGATTCTTTACCACAGAGCCGCCTGGGAAGCCCGATGTCCATGATACGTGGAAGTCATGTCCTCCTGTGGAGAGAAATCTAGGGAAAACATGAAGACAGCTAAGTGAAGCTGCTATGATCTGAACGTTTGTTTCCTCCCAAGATGGATATGTTGAAAGCCTAACGTCCAGGGCGATGGTGTTGGGAGGTGGGGCCTTTAGGAGGTGATTAAGTCATAAGGGGTGAAGCCCTCCTGAGTGGGATTGGTGCTCTTATCACAGTGGTTCCCAGAGCTCCCCGGCCCCTTCCAACGTGAGAAGGCACTGTGAGAAAGTGCTGGCTGACCGAGCCATCAGGCCCCACCAGAACCTGACCATGCTGGCCCCTTAGTCTCAGGCTTCCCAGCCTCCAGGAAGGTGAGTGATGAGTTCCCGTGGTCTATGAGAATCTGCCTGTAGTGCAGGAGACAGAGGTTTGATCCCTGGGTCTGGAAGATTCCCCTGGAGAAGGAAATGACAACCCGCTCCAGTATCCTTGCCTGGAAAATTCCATGGACAGAGGAACTTGGAGGGCTACAGTCCACTGGGTTGCGAGAGCCAGACACAACTTGGTGACTAAACCGCCATCCCACCGCGAGCTGTCCAGCAGCAGCATTTGTCACAGCCACCAGAATGGATAAGACAGCGCTTTCCCGACCTGGGGCTGGTGGGCGTTGCTCTCTCATATATCAACACTGAGCAGCTGGCACAGGTTTATTTTCTGTGTGTTTTTTGGTTTTGTTAGTTTTTTCAGGAGAAACCTCAGGCTTGTCAGAGGATAACCCAGAAAACCAGCATTAACTCCAAAATCTGTAAGGGCAGGAAGAGTGGAAGAAGCAACCGAGGACCCCAGGTCTGCAGGGAAACAGAACAGGGGAACGTCAGTGATGCTGAACTCCCTGCAGTGAGACGGATTCCACACGGCTGGGCACCCGTCACTTTCAGCATCAAAACTGTGATGCATTTCGGTAGGAGTCTTTCTTTTCAAAGGGAATACCCACTTCTCCCGCCTCTTAAGGGAAGAAGACTAACCAGGATCCTTCCCTCCAAGGACTCAAGGTTGCCAGCATGAAGACAGGCCCTCCCTTGGACTGAGACCCAGCAAGTTCTCAGGGTTCGGTAGATGGGGATTTGCCCAAGACCTCAGGACATGCTGGGCACTGGGAGGCCTGGCTGGGAGCTTCCTGAATCCTTCTCTGTGAATCAGTATCCCAAACTAGAAATGTGTGTTGAAGATGGGTAATGAATATGTGGGGGTTTGTGATAGTCTCTACTTTTATACATTTGGAGTTTTTCATAATAAAAAATGTAATTGTTTTCCTGTTTTGTATGCTTCCCTGGTGGCTCAGGTGGTAAAGAATCTGCCTGCAATGCAGGAGACCCAGGCTTGATCCCTGAGTTGGGAAGATCCCCTGGAGAAGGGAATGGGAACCCACTCCAGTATTCTTGCCTGGAGAATTCCGTGGACAGAGGAGCCTGACGGCCTACAGTTTCTTGGGGTCACAAAGACTCAGATAAGACTGAGCATGTTTTGTATAGTTCTTCCTGCCTTCTTCCTGCCTTCTGGGGAAAACCATGAGGTCACGCTCCTCAGATGTCACTTGTTGCTGCTTCAGGCAAACTTGCTTATTCTCTTCAATCGGGAGGCAGCAACTTGGAATTCACACCTGCGAGCATCTTACAGGTTCTGGCTGAAGGAGGGGTGGGCTCTTGCTGCCTGGACTTCCTTCTGTCTCCCCAAGGGCCTTTCCTGGTTCATTAGCACTCCAGCTGGGTGAGGTGTCCTTAAGCTTCCTTCCTCACTGTAGGAGGGAGGGATGGGAAGAGGGAGTGAAGTCAGCAGAGATCTAAATG
>NW_011481433.1:85677-95601 GCF_000754665.1 Bison bison bison | reverse complement strand
CTAAAAAAGAATACATGTGGCTTTCTTTATAAGTGTGGGTGGGGAAATGCTTTCTAGCCATGACTAAAAAATCCAGACCCAATTAGAGAGAGCATGCAATCAAGGCAAAGAGGAATTTAAAAGATAATCAAATACTGGATGCTTGGGGCTGGTGCACTGGGATGACCCAGAGGGATGGTACGGGGAGGGAGGAGGGAGGAGGGTTTAGGATGGGGAACATGTGTATACCTGTGGCGGATTCATGTTGATATATGGCAAAACCAATACAATATTGTAAAGTTAAAAAAAAAAAAAAGACAAAAACAGATATAACCAAAAAATAAAAGAGAGAATTAAAAAAATTTTTTTAATTAAAAAATAAAATAAATAAAAGATAATCAATGGAGGGAAATGTTTGCAACACATTTCGCAGATAATGGCCTAATATTCCCTGACATGGCCCCTGTCAAGAGGTGGCATCTATCTGCCTACCCCCTTGAATCGGGGAGATTCCTGTAACTTCTGGGATGAATAGAATATGGCAGAAGTGATGCTGAGCCAGCTCTGGAATATGCCTTAATTGGCTTGGCAGCCTCCACTTCCTCTCTTGGAGGCCCGAGCCTCCATGTAAGAAATCTAGGCTCCTGTGCTAGACAGGCAGGCCCCAGACGTGTGAGTGATAAAGCCATCTTGGACATCCAGCCCACAGGGAACCCAGCTTCAGCCCTAATCTGGCAGAAGTGACGCTGGGACGGCTCCATCCGTAACTGAGAGCTCACCTGGCAGCTGTCAGCTTCTCCCTCTTGCAGGGCTGAGCCGCTCTGGAACAGAGGCCAGCAGAGGGTGTGCACGTGTCCACCCAAACCACGGAAGCCGTCTTGAACGAACAGCCCTGTTGAGTGTTTGGATGACACCAACCTCAGCTTCTGTCTGACCATCCACAGGAGAAGCCTCAAGACAGAATCACTCAGCTGAACACTGGCAATTCGCACAACTGTTAGGGATAATAATAACAAACTGCTAAGCCTCTACATTTTTGTGTGGTCTCTTTACATGTGCCTGCATGCTAAGTCGCTTCAGTCATGTCCGACTCTGCAACCCAGTGGACGGTAGCCCACCAGGCTCCTCTGTCCATGGGATTTTCCAGGCAAGAACACTGGAGTGGGTTACCAAGTCCTCCTCCAGGGGATCTTCCCAACCCACGGATTGAACCCGTTTCTTTTATGTCTCTTGCATTGGAAGTGGGTTCTTTACCACTAGCACTGCCTGGGAAGCCTGGTCTGTTACGTAGCAGCGTAACAGTAGCCATATAGCAGGGAAATAGGAGTTTATTTAAGTAAACTTGTGAAGATAACTTCAGTCTAAAGAGAAAAAAGATATTTTTGCTGGGTATAAATCTTGAACATTACTCAGTACGTTTATCGTTGAATCATATGTATTCTATTTGTATAAATGAGTAATCACACTGATATTGCGGAGAAGGGGAGGAATAAATATAGACTAGTAGGAGGCAGGGAAGAGTTCTGTGGTGTTGGGCTTACATAGACATGTCAGAGTCAGATCATGACTTTAAAATATCTGTGTTGTCTTTTTTGTATGGATGTCTTGGCTCTGTCCATGGAAAGGGCCTAGAAACAGTGATGCCCATCAGCAATGCGCACGCTAGGGTCAGATTTGGTTCTTAAATATCAACCTTTCTCCACCGAAAGAAACCAGGTTTCCCTGAGAAAATGGTTGATTCTAGGACTGAAGCAAACACGATGAGCCTGGAATGTCCTCTTCCACCCGAAGGTTAAAAAGTGCTCAGGATATGATGAAAGCAGAGTAGGAGGAAGGTGCCCTCAGTGTTGAGTCTAAGACAATTTGAGCAGAGAGATTAATTATCGACAGCAATGGGCTATAATGCATGACATTTTTTAAAGCAAGAGAGACAGTGTTTCCATATAAACTGTAGAAAGCAAGTAAGAGAAGGGAAATTTCCCTTTTGTAGTAGAATGTGTGTGAGTGCTCAGTCACTCAGATGTGTCTGACTCTTTGTAATCCCATGGACTGTAGCCTACCAGCTTCCTCTGTCCATGGAATTTTCCAGGCAAGAATACTGGGGATCTTCCTGACCCAGGGATTTAACCCAAGGCTCTTGCATCTCCTGCATTGGCAGCTGAATTCTTTACCACTGTGCCACCTGGGAAGCCTCATATTATAGTAGAATATCAACCAGTAAATGTGGAAGGAATGACAAGAGTTAGGAAATCATAATTTTGCCATCGATATGGCATGGAAAAAATGATTCATGCAAGAATCATGAATGGATGCTAAGGTCAGTGAGTAAAAGTGTGTTAGGAAACGGGTTATCCCCGAGTTTCAATGTACCCCCCACAGACTATGAACTGCTGGGGGAACAGGTCTTTTTACAGTGGGGAAGCCTGGAAACACCCTTTCACCAAGTGATTGAGGTCCGTCACTAGCCATGGGACGAGGCGACTTCACGGGCCTCCTGAAGTGACACGCCAAGGACAAACCAAGTCTATCATATCCCGGCCAGAAATGCTGAACATACACTGAATCACAAGGAAAACATTAGACAAACCCAAGCTGAAGGGCACGCTACAAAATGGTTGATCTACACTCTTCAAAAATGTCAGTATTGGGACTTCCTTGGTGGTTCAGTGGTTAAAACTGTGCTTCCACTGCAGGAGGCATCAGTCTGATTCCTGGTCAGGGAACTAAGATCCTGAAAGTCTCATGGGGCAGCCAAAAAGAAAAGTCAAAGTCATAGGAAATAAAGGACATGTTCACAGCGCCATCATTCCCAGCAACCACAGGGTGGAGGCCCCCAGATGGTCGCACCTAGCCCTTTGCAGCCCTCGGAGGCTGATGGGTGCTTCCAGCTTTAGAAGCAGGCCCACAGGTCTCAGCTCCTTCCCTCGTGGATGAGCACGCTGTGGGTCTGTTTAGAGCTTCACATCCTAGAACTGTGGTGTCTTCACGGCCCCCAGGGAGGAATAGAACAGTGAGGCTGAATTTCAGAGGAGGGGGTCTGCTCAAGGTTGGGACATCTACCCAGTGAGCAACAGCACTGAGTTTGCACTTAGTCTCTGAAACGCCCAAATCTCCTCCCCACCCCGTCCCTCCACGCTGAAGATCAGAGGTGGAGTCTGAGCAGAGACCCGGGGCTACTCTAGGCCAGGAAGGCAGGGAGGCAGCCTGGAGAGGGGAGCGGGGCTCCTGGGTGCTGCCAGAGCCCGCCTCCTGCTGGGCCTGGCCAACGTCAGCCCTTCCAAAGATCTCCGGGCAGCTTGAATATTGCTGAGGCTTCTATAGGGGCTGCTCAGAAACCACACAGGGGAGTGGGTGGCCCGGGTGCATGGGGAGCAGGATGTCCTTGGGCTTCTTTTCCTGAGAGCACGGTGATGGGGAGGAACGAATCCGGCTCCTGTGGGGTCAGTCCCTTTACTGTGACCTTATGCTCTGCTGCACAGGTGCAGTCACGCTGGCTCTGCACGCTTTGCAAAAGAAGGTTTCCGGTGTGTGTGCTAGCTGCTCAGTCACGTCTGGCTCTTTGTGACTTCATGGACTGTAGCCTGCCAGGCTCCTCTGTCCATGGGATTCGCCAGGCAAGAGTACTGGAGTGGGTTGCCATTCCCTTCTCCAGGGGATCTTCCCGACCCAGGGATTGAACCCAGGTCTCCTGCATTGTAGGCAGATTTTTTTTCCTTCTGAGCCACCAGAGAAGCTCAATGTTGCCTAGAGCCTCAAATATACCTATTCTCAAGGCTCTGACCTTTAAGAGTATAACTCTGTTCCATTCATAGGGAGATAAAAAGCTGCAGAACAGAGAACAGAAAGGAGACCTGACCTACAAGGGCAGCTGCAAGAACGGAGGATACCAACACCAAACGATCTGCGACGTCAACCACACCCTCTCCCCTGTAAGTACAAAAGCGAAGAGGAAGTCGGTCAGTTATGTCTCTTTGCGACCCCATGGACTATACAGTCCATGGAATTCTCCAGCCCACAATACTGGAGTGGGTAGCCTTTTCCTTCTCCAGGGGATCTTCCCAACCCAGGGATCGAACCCAGGTCTCCCGCGTTGCAGGTGGATTCTTTACCAGCTGAGTCACCAGGGAAGCCCTTTAAGTATAAAAGAAGCCTCAATTCTAACTCAGGTAAAATAGTCTTTAGGGCACGAATCCACCATCTTCTCACCTACTGGCTTTCCCAGTAGTCGCTATTCCTGCCCAACAGCTCGTCTCCCGATTTACTGGCCTGTGATGCGGCGAGCAGAGTGAGTTTGGACTCAGAAACAGCACCACACTGGGAAAGCATCACCCGAACACGTGTGCCCTGCTCTGTGGTCCCTGCCCCGTTAGGGCCAGAGAGCACCCCCTGAGCCCCTCACCCCCGGTCCCCGTCTGTTCTCAGGAGACTCAGCACCAGCCCCGGGTGCTCTGCTTCAGGGCTTTTCGCATCCACACTCCACCGAGAGCATCTTCCTGGCCGTTGGGCTGAATTCCTTTCCAGGATGAAAAGGGGGAACGTGTGATGTAAGAATAGAAGATGACAAAGTTCTGGTCCCCAGCGGCTTGCTGGCCGCCTTGTAAAAACCGAGCCAGCCTCTTGGCAGCCTCGCCCAGGCCCGGGCTCAAGGCCGCACCACGTTTAATAGGAAAACTTTCTGGACTCACAGAATGTCGTCTGAGGCCTGGTGTCTGCAGCTAGCTCTTGTGCTCAGCATGCCGAGCAAGGAGGTTTCATAACATCTTTATTGTTTTGGAAAGGGCCCGCTTGACCTTTCTATGACCTCAAATTAACACTCAGAGAGATCAAAAGCTCTTGAAAATTTTACCTTTCTCCTCCAACCCTGAAATCTTGGTGGTCCTCTCTGCCAAAGCCTGGATCCCACGAAGGCTGGGTTCCCTGGATGGCCCTGCGGGGAAGACGTCCCCCAGATACACCCAGCGCCTTGCCTTTGGAATTCTCTAGGAACACCAGGAGATTAAAACTGTTAATCCTGTCCTGGACCCGAAACTGCTGCTCCTGGCTGCAGAACCACAAAGTGAGAGTCGTTAATGGAGGCAGGAGACGTAGGTAAACAAGCACTGGTGAAATAAAGCCCAGCGGACCCTTCACCGGGGGCGTGGCGCCCACCCACCGGCTCCCCACGGGACGGCCTGTGACTGTTCCAGAGGCCCGCTGCAGAGGCACGGGAAGGCGTTCTCCACGCCTTTAAGTCAAAGGCTGAAACATTTCGCAAACTTTGAGCAATAAAAAGGCAAAACCTCCCATGAAGGCAGGAGCCCGGGAGGGGAGGCCAGTTCCATAAAAATTAAGGAAGGAGGTCGGGGGAGCCAGCCCCTGCATGCTGGGGTCCCGGCCGCCCACCCTCTTTAACTCCCCCAAAACTGGACTCAGTGTCGCTGGGTGGGATGGGGGGAGCAGAGCCTGGTCACCCCGGTGGCGCGTCCCTGTCCCCACGGAAGAGCCAGGCTCCACAAGTACGTGTGCGCCCCCTACAAACCAGGCAAAACCCACCCCAAACCCCTGCGGGGGCCTACCTGTGCTTCCTAAGTTCAGTTCAGTCGCTCAGTCGTGTCTGACTCTTGGCGACCCCATGGACTGCAGCACGCCAGGCCTCCCTGTCCATCAGCAACTCCCGGAGCTTGCTCAAACTCACATCCATCGAGTCGGTGATGCTTAGTAAAGATGTGGGTTTATGTTTTTAAAATGGGTATTTTAAAATATTCTAATACTATCTAAGTGTTATACCTCCTCTAAGTGCAGTTCAAGGGTGAGGAGAAGAATCTGGCATGGGTTCTGAGAAGGGGGAGCCCAGGAGAGACATACTCTGACTGTGCGACAGGCAAGCAGGGAAGCGGCGGGCTTGGTGGCCCCAGCTTCGCCATCCTCAAACAGCCCCATCGCACCTGCATCTGCCGAGTGTTGGCACTCTGAGGGCCCTCTAGCAGGCGGGGAAGGTGTTCTCGTTACAAGAGAAAATAAAGCTGGAAGTTTAAATCTTGATCGAGGTCATGAGCTAAAAGCTGGAGGAACTGGAATAGTCAAGTCAGGCAACTCCAAGCCCTGGGCTCCTGCTGCGTCCCCAGGGCTTCCAGAAACCCTGTGCACTGATGTCTGACTGAGAATCTGGGAGTGAAGTCCCCTGAGCCACCGCAAAAGTATCTTCCTGCCATACTTACAAAGCAGAAACAGGCTCACAGACGCAGAGAACAGACTGCTGCCTGCCACGGGGGAGGGGCACGGGGGAGGGAAGGACTGGGAGTTTGGGACCAGCAGGTGCAAACTAGCGTGTGCAGGATGGGTCGACAGCAGGCCCTGCTGCCAGCCCAGGGGACGGTTAATACATTCAGCAGCCTGGGGTGAGCCACAGTGGAAAAGAGTGTCTGTGTGTGATCGACTCGCTTTGCTGTACTGCAGAAACTAGCACAACCTTGTAACCCAACTATGCTTCAGTACAATCTAAGAAAAATCTTCCCACCAGAAGGCCCTTAAGTGTAATATTAGGATCATGAAGAGACCGAGCTTGCTGTCTGCAGCCCTCGGTGGTGTCTGGGAACAAGACGAGCTCCAGGTACGAGGTAAGGAGGGTTGATGCTGGCGGGACCCAGGAAGGGAGAGCAGAGAAGGGACACAGGTCGGGGCAGACCTCTCAGGACTGAATGGCCACGCCTGCTTGTCGCTCACTGTGGGGGTTCCCCGGCCAGGCCCTGACCACCATGGACCACCCTTCTCCACGGCTTGCGGTCTCCACACACAGCCTCTGCCCGGCTGCCAGCTTCCGACTCGTGTCTTGGGGTCTTACCCACCCTGCCCCCATGGATGGCTGCTGGTCTCATTGTCGTGACCCTCTGTGGGATGTCCCCATTGAGCAGAGCTCTCAGGGGAGGTCGGTGCTCATCCTGAGCCACGTGGCAGAGCCTGTGTCATACTGTCTGGGGGTCCACACGCCTGGGAGGAAGCTTTGTGCAGGGTGGGCCCCCAGAAGGAAAACAAGTGGGTGCTCTGACGTTCCCTGAGGGTGACCTTCAGCAGTTAGCAGAGGAAACGGAAAGAAAGGGCACCGCTCCCAAACTGCCAGGCCCCACAGGGTGAAAAATCTTGCTTGTGCACGAATGCACGTTCTTAGGTGCGTGTTCAACCTTCAGGCCGGCTGGACCCCCTTCCCACGTGGTCATTGGGGGTGGAGGCCGGGCGTGATCCGTCACCATATGCAATATTTTGTTTACCTTCTCTAAGGTGAGTTTGAGTGCCCTCCCCTCTGAGCTCAGGAGTGTGGGCCACCTGTTCTGGCCAGTGAGCTGTGGGCAGCGGTGGGACGCTTTCAGGCAGAAGTGCTCAGAGCCAGCCTGTGGCTCTGGGGGGTCTCTGTCCAGTGACGGCCCAGGTAGAGGCCCCTCCGACCGCCTGGGTCCTGATCGCAGAGCCAGAATGACAGGGTACAGGCTGCCAGCTACCCAAGTGGGCTTTCAGCATAACCAGCCCACCCTGTCCATGGCGCTGTGAAGGCTTGGTCTTAAATCTAACTTTTTATTCTAACGACTTTCTTTTCTTTGTGTTTGCTTTGCTTCTTTCGTTCTTTTTTTTTGACCTGTCTCTGCCATCCGTTTTATGTGTATCTTTGAAGCGGTGTTTAGTTGAATTTGGGGGATAGTGGTTCAATCCTACAGTCTCCAGCCTTTACACTTGAATTTAATCCCTTTTATGTACACTGGATACTGAAATAGTGGGATGATTTTTCCTATTTTGTCTGATAGTTCACATACTGTGAATTTCCTTTGCTTCCTTTGATCTTGTCTGCCCTTTCCTGGCATGATGGAATTCTTTGAAGTCCTCTTCTCCACAATGCTGTGGAGGCTACAGGTTTTATTTCCAGTCTTGTGCTGGCTAGGCTTTGTTTTCAGTCGACATTCCGAACTCCAAGTCTTCTCAGATGAAGTCTAAAGTATTTACATCTTCTCTCTGAACCAGAAAAGAGATTTGATATCTTTTATTGCATCTTTGTTATTTTTATTATTTACGCGATCAAAAAATATGGAATAGTATTCTTACACTGAGCAATTCATTTTGGGGTTTCCCTTACAATCTATGGCAGAGATGACCGAGGGTTCATTTTATCCTCCTGCTTGATTGTCAGAGGTGGCTGCGGTCTGAGGATTTGTGTTTCCTTTCAGTCTGGGGTCCCTCTTGGTGTCTGTTCAAATATGACCTCTCCCCTCTTCCTGTTCTTCTCTCCGGAGCTCCTCTCCTCCTGCCAGAGTTGCCCAGCCACACCCACGTGTCTCTGAGTCGCTGTTTCACGTTGGGTGACCTCTGAATCTCTGTTTTTCTCGGATGCATTCTTGGTGAATTCCTTCCATCTACCTTCTGATTAATCTACTATCTCTCTGACTGCACTTGGCTTGATTTTATCCTGTCCACTGGCTTATTTCTACTTCAGTGATAATCTTTTTTGTCTCCAGGTTTCTGGTTCAGTTCAGTTCAGTTCAGTCACCCAATTATGTCTATTTGTGACCCCATGGACTGCAGCACGCCAGGCTTCCCTGCCCATCACCAACTCCCAGAGCTTGCTCAAACTCATGTCCATCGAGTCGGTGATGCCATCCAACCATTCGTCCTCTGTCGTCCCCTTCTCCCCCTGCCCTCAATCTTTCCCAGCATCTGGGTCTTTTCTGCTGAGTCAGCTCTCCGCATCAGGAGGCCAAAGGATTGGAGCTGCCCACTGGGTACGCTGGCCACAGTCACCAAGCAGGTGTTTTCCACCCAGGTCCTAGATATGCGGCTGCTTCCCCACACTGGTCTTCACATCTGTAGAAGGCACTCGGCTGGAACTTTGCACTCCCTCTTGTGGGTGGGGGGCTTCACGCAGGGGCCAGCCTCTGTCCTCCTGTCTCCCGCCCCCCCAGGTGGGGCTCTTTCAGTCACTGTTACTATTACCAGCTTCGTGACTCTGGACCCGAAGCCAGCACGCCTCCGGCCCACACCCATCACTGCTTCCTGTCTTCTGTTCCTGAATCTGAGGTGCTCGACGTGTTCCGCAGTGTGGCTGTAACTTCTGTGTGCAGTTGCCATGGATTTGGAGCAGAGAAGCCATAAAGCGTTAACTTACAGTGCCATGTCTTCCAGAAATCCAGAAAGATCGTTTCTTTATCTTCTTATGTCAGCTTAAGCCCAACTTTGAGCCCCACCCTATGGGGCTGGCAGAAAATTCAACCCCTCCCTTCCATCCTAGAGGAAATCAACGCTGAATATTCACTGGAAGCACTGATACTGAAGCTCCAATGCTTTGGCCACCTGATGCGAAGAGCTGACTCATGGAAAAGACCCTGATTCTGGGAAAGACTGAAGGAGGAGAAGGGGACAACAGAGGATGAGATGGTTGGATGGCATCACTGACTCAATGGACATGAGTTTGAGCAAGCTCTGGGAGTTGGTGATGGACAGGGAAGCCTGGCGTGCTGCAGTCTATGGGGTCACAAGGAGTGGGACACAATTTAGTGACTGAACAACAACTCCTGTCCTGGAGTTGCTCCAGAATCAAGAAGCTTCCGTGATGCCCAGAAGACCGAAGAGAGCCTCGAGCAGTCATGCCCAGCGGAGGCCTTTCCCCAGCATCCTTCTCCTGCCCCCAGGTAGGAACCTATTCGGGGCCATGCTTGGAGCTCAAGAATCCTCGCCAAACTGGAAACCCACAGCGCCTGGGCTCAGCCTTCCTGGGGCACAGCGTGGCCGGCCCACACCCTTCCTGCACTCATCCTGGTTCTGCTCAGATCCAGGGCCCTCGGGACTGCTCTCTTCCAAATCTCAGGGAATCTCTCTCTCTCCCTCCCACTCGCCCTTTGGGATTAGAGTTTTATGAAACGGGCTTAGCTTTTTACAAAAGACAGAAAGAGCGTTTGGCTTCAAGCTGCTTTGGCTTTCTGCCTGGAA
>NW_011481433.1:77890-85577 GCF_000754665.1 Bison bison bison | reverse complement strand
CTGCCTGGAAAAATAAAAAATCCCTGAGGCAAAAGACTGACAAAGAGCTGGGTGATCTGCTGGAAATGGGATGAGGATGAAAGATACAGAAAGCAGATAACGATTAATATTCCCCCCAAAGTAGAGCGTTTCCATGAATTTTACATCTTATCTCTTTAAGAGACTAGTGTCCTATGAGAGCTGGTGATGAATGAATGAGCTGCCCTTCTGAGAACTGAGCATTCTTGGGAAAGTCAGGAAGCTCAGGAATGTATAGGGG
The DNA here is from genome assembly GCF_000754665.1 of Bison bison bison. Lineage (NCBI taxonomy): Eukaryota > Metazoa > Chordata > Mammalia > Artiodactyla > Bovidae > Bison > Bison bison. The sequence continues at coordinate 85,318 of NW_011481433.1, read as the reverse complement.
CCGCAGCCCCGCTGAGCATCACCTCGTCACTGCCTCTGCTTGGCAGTGACCCCGAGTTACCAACAAGATGACAAAATGGTGATGGGCTTTTTTGCTTTAAATTCTGTTTAGTGAGTTGGGAGAGGACATGCATACGGTTTAGAATGCTTGTCTTCAAAACAGTACTTTTTTCAGAACTTTGTCTCTAACAGAGGTGAGCTTTGGTGACCCGAGAAACCCCCAGAAACACTGTTTGCAGTGAGCAGGTCTCACCACGCCTGCCTTGTGGCCTCCCAGCACTGCTGTCCAGTCCCTCACCGAGTCGCTGGGGCCCCTGGCAAACCCCTCACTTTGTTCACCTGTCACGTGCTGAGGTGAAGCGGGTGGTTGGGGTCGCCTCTGAGAGCTTAGCCGACAAGGTCCGTCTAGTCAAGGCTATGGTTTTTCCAGTGGTCATGTATAGATGTGAGAGTTAGACTATTAAGAAAGCTGAGCACTGAAGAACTGATGCCTTTGACCTGTGGTCCCTTGGACTGCAAGGAGATCCAACCAGTCCATCCTAAAGGAGATCAGTTCTAGGTGTTCACTGGAAGGGCTGATGCTGAAGCTAAAGCTCCAATTCTTTGGCCACCTGATGCGAAGAGCTGACTCACTGGAAAAGACCCTGATGCTGGGAAAGATTGAAGGCAGGAGAAGGGGACGACAGAGGATGAGATGGCTGGATGGCATCACTGACTCGATGGACATGGGTTTGAGTGAACTCCGGGAGTTGGTGATGGACAGGGAGGCCTGGCGTGCTGCGGTTCATGGGGTTGCAAGGAGTCGGACACGACTGAGCGATGAACTGAGTGGCTGAACGGAGAGCTGTGGTCACCAGCAACCTTAGAATGTGACCTTGTTTGGGATAAGGGCCTTTGTAGATATAATTAAGGTAATGATCTCAGAGGAAATCTTCCTGGATTAAGGTGGGCCCTAAAGACAGTGATCTCCCTCAGAAGAGAAGAGAGGGGAGGGCACACAGGAACAGAGAGAAGCAACTCGAAGAGCGGCAGCCGAGTGACACCCTGCAGGCCGAGGGCCCCCCGACCTGCCAGCACCTTCTGTGAGCCGGACAGAGGCTGGAGTGGCTTCTCCCCGAACCCTCTGGAGAAACCAACCCTCCAGGGCTGTGACTTTGGACTTCCAGCCTCCAGAACTGATGGAGCATCTGTTTCTGTTGTTTGAAGCCACCCACTTTGTGGTCATTTGTTATGGCGGCCCTAGAAAGCTAAGACTGGAGGGTGAACTAAAAAGTCTTAAAGGGTCCTCTGGCCCACAGTCTGTGAGCAGAAAGTGGAGCTGCATCTGCGGAGAACCAGCAAGGGACACTGCCCAAAGCCTGCTGCCTTCACCATCTGCATTTTACCTCCATTCTTTGTTTTTTGTAAGCTGTGACTTTACTTTTTCTAAATTTTTATTTTATATTGAAGTGTCATTGATTTATAATGCTGTGTTAGTTTAAGGTGTACAGCAAAATTATTCAGTTTTATATATATATATACTTTCTCAAATTATTTTCCCAGGGAGGTTATCACGGAATGTTGAGCAGAGTTCCCCGTGCTATACGGTACGTCCTTATTAGTCATCTGTTTTAGGTATAGTAGTGTGTGTGCATGGAGAAGGCGACGGCACCCCACTCCAGTACTCTTGCCTGGGAAATCCCATGGACGGAAGAGGCTGGTGGGCTGCAGTCCATGGGGTCACGAAGAGTTGGACACGACTGAGTGACTTCACCTTCACTTTTCACTTTCATGCACTGGAGAAGGAAATGGCAACCCACTCCGGTATTCTTGCCTGGAGAATCCCATGGACAGAGGAGCCTGGTGGGCTACAGTCCATAGGGTTGCAAAGTATTGGACACGACTGAGTGACTGATATTCAGCGTGTCACATGACATTCAGTGTGACGTATTGAATCTCAACATGTCAGTCTCAGACTCCCATTTTATCTCTCCCCCCAGCCTTTCCCCTTTGGTAATTATAAGTTTGTTCTCTAAGTCTGCGAGTCTGTTTCTCTTTTATAAACAAATTTATTTGTATCATTTTTTAAAGGTTCCACATGTCAGCGATATCATATGATGTTTGTCTTTGACTTACTTCACTCAGTATGATAATCTCTAGGTCCGTCTGTGTTGTTGCAAATGGCCTAATTTCACGCTTTCTGTGGCTGAGGAGAATTCCACTGTACACGTAGATCCACACCTTCTTTACCCACTCCTCTGTCGATGGACGTTTATGTGGCTTCCACGTTTGGCTGTTGTAAATGATGCTCCGTGAACGTGGGGTACACATATCTTTTCAAATTAGGGTTTTTGTCTTTTCCAGATACATGCCCAGGAGTGGAGTTTCAGGATCGTATGGTAATTCTATTTTTAGTTTTTAAGGAAGCCTCCACTCCGCTCTCCACAGTGGCTGTACCGATTTACTTTCCCACCAACAGTGTACGAAGGTTCCCTTCTCTCCACAGTCTCTCCAGCATTTATTGCTTGTAGACTTTTTGATGATAGCCATTCTGACTGGAGTGAGGTGGTACTTCTTTGTGGTTTTGATTTGATCTCTCTAGTAATGAGCGATGTTGAGCTGGCTCAGTGAAGACACTGTCCTTCCTCAGCCGCTGCCCCAGGAGGCTGAGCTTCAGCCAATAGAGAAAGAAATGACTGTGGATTTTGAAGACATTCAACCAGAAAAAGAGGAGACTTATAGGTCATGATGAGTGAGCACATGTGGTTGACGGCTTCTTGTTTGGAAAAGAGATTCATCTTATGTTCAGTAGATCCAGAGGAAGTGCTCGAAGAGGGGTCAGACTCCAATTCAGCACAGTACAATATCCTGCAAGGAGAGGTCTGTGGCCCTGGAGGACAGCCGTCCTGCAGGAAGTCAGGGCCCTTCGCCAGAGGGCAGGAGGGCTCTCAGGCTGGTGGAGGGTGTTGGGCCAGATGACCTTGAGGCCCTTAAAACTGGGCTGTTAGACTTCATCAGCACTAATCCAATTACAGGAAATCAGATAGGCCCTGCCCTCTGGCAGGCAGGGCCCAGGAATTAGCATTTTTGCCCTGAGTGTGGAGACACTGGGGCCAGTGACCAGGCGTTTCCTGTGCTGGACACACCCCGACCAAAGCCAGCTCCAGCTCCAGGGGCTGCTCCAGAAGAAGACCAGCCGGGGGCCCTCTCCCCACACTCAAGAGCCCACACCTTCCACGGCTCGGATACTGGCTCATCCCTGCAGCGGCCCCCTGGTCCTTCACAGGCAGATCCCCCTCTCTTCTAGTTCCAACTTTTGACCAGTTTCCTGTAACTGGTGTTCTGTTCTCCTCGTCCCATCTTCCTAAACCTGCCTCCTTTGGGAAGACTCCCCATCTGCTCTCCCCTGTCCCTGCCCCTCTCTGGCTTTGCGAGTTATCACCTTGTTGCTGCTGTTGAGGACTTCCTTGGTGGCTCAGATGATAAAGAATCTGCTTGGGATGCAGGAGACCTGGGGTCAATCCCTGGGTCGGGAAGATCCCCTGGAGAAGGGAATGGCAACCCATGAGTCGCAAAGTCGTATCTGACTCTCTGTAACCCTATGGACTGTAGCCAGCCAGGCTCCTCTGTCCATGGAACTCTCCAGGCAAGAATACTGGAGTAGGTTGCCATTCCTTTCTCTAGGGGATCTTCCTGACCCAGGGATCAAACCCACATCTCCTGCACTGCAGGCAGATTCTTTACCATTGAGCCACCTGGGCAGCCCAAGCTATCAGGACTTGGAAAGACGCGTGTTTTCTGGTTTGTTGCTTTTTCTCTGCTTCTCTCGCTTGAGTGGACGTTCCCTGGGAGCAGGACTGTCTCAGTCTTGCTTGTCCCCACAGCACCCATTTTTCCACGAGGCACTGACACATAGCAGGCACTTCAGTCCACTGAGATTGGCTTTATTTCAGGCGGGAGGGACCCCAGTTGAGCACTGGCTTCACCAAGCTTCATTCCTTCAAGCCAGAGCTCTGGAAGCCACGTCCAGGCTGCTTGGGCAGCTTTGCTCCACGTGATTGCTGGGGTTCCGGGCTCCATCCCCTACTCCAGCGTCACCAGGCAGCCCTCGTGGTCATAGGTGTCCAAGCTCTGACCGGTCTGCCCTTGTGCTGGGCGGCAGGAAGGGGAAAGAGAAGGTGACACCACGACCCACTCCCACCTGCTGGCCAGGCCCTGGGCCACAGGCTCCCACAGAGATGCGTGTGAAGCTGGGCAATGTGGTTTCATTCCAGGCAGCCATGGGTGTGGCTAAAAAAGTTCCATTTCTAGGAAATAGGGGACAACTGGGAGCCTCTGCAGTGGAGCTCCGCAGTTACCACTCTAAGCAATCTTGAATCAGAGTCTGTTCTAAACCGGTAGAATGTTCTGGTTACCTTCTTTGCTCCTCTGGGAGGGTCGCTATGGGTCAGAGGACTGGTCTCTGCACATGTATTGGCCACCCCAGGGGCTGCCAGGCCCCTGAGGACAGGGTGTGTTCCCCTGCCCATTGAGTCTCTGTGGCTCCTCACCTCTCTCTCTGTCCCCACCTCGCCAGGCCCCAGAATCCACACACAGCACAGACAGCTGCTGTTGTCCAGTTGCTCAGTTGTGTCCGACTCTGTGACCCCGTGAACTGCAGCACACCAGGCCTTCCTGTCCTTCACCGCCCCAGGCCCCAGGACCCGCACGCAACGCACACAGTAGGTGGCTGCGAACGTCCTGTGCTGGCGATGAAGATGGGGACAGGGCTCATGGTGGCGCTCAGCGGCCGTGGATGGCTCCAGATGGGCTTTGACTGTCGCGTACAGCGCAGGATAAATGCCCTGGAGAATCAGGGAGGGGCCACTGTCACAGTGCACGCAGGAAGGGGCTTTTCTCCCCTGGCAATGCCGCCCCATTCATCACGGCATCAATAAACAGATGCTGGGGCAGAGACCAAAGCACCACCGAGCTGAGTTCTTGGGGATAAACAAGGGCAGGGTGGCCGCAGGCCCCAGGCCGACCCTCTCTGGTTCCGGAACCAGCCATCTCCTTGCTCATCTTCTCCAAGGCCAGCTTCTCTGTGCTGCTCATGAATCACGTCCGTCTTTACGAGCAGACAAGGCAAGGGTGGGATCCTCTGTCTCAGCAGAGCCTTGGGGATTTCTGGACCTGCTGGTTCCTGTCAAACTTGGCTGGTGTTGGATGAAACTGTGGACTCTGAAGGAGACAGGACGAGTTGCTCCTTATCGTGGAGATTTTAAAAGTATATACACATTATCCCTGTGGGCAGTAAAGTTTAAATGTGCTCCCATCCCAGCCTGATAGGATGCAGGAACGAATCTTCTCCAGGGCAGATGGAGAAGTGTTTGTTAAGATGGATGTGATTCATGAACAGCATGGAGAAGATGGCCGTGGAGGGGGTGAGCAAGGAGATGGCCTGTGACACTGCTCAGAGAGCTCACAGGAAGCAGGTTCCAGGCAGAGTGGAGGATGGGATGGAGGCATGGAGGGATGGAGAGCGGGATGGAGGGATGGAGCGTGAAGATGGAGGGAGGGATGCAGGGTAGGGATGCCCTGGCTGGAAGGCAGCAGGCCAGGCCGACCCAGGACCCCCAGGAGCACGGCAGGGAGGAAAGCGCCCACTTCATGACTCTCCTTGGTGTCCTGGGGAGCCCACCTCACACACGTCAGGTCAGCCCTACCCCCTGTCATCCCCAGGGGGTCTCTTGAATTTGCGTGGAGTGGAGGGGGGGACATTGTTTTGTGCAGGGAGGGCTACTATGCAGCTTCCAGCCCACCCTTGTGGGAGGAAGAGGAAGGCAGACAAGTCTGCTGGGGCACGTGCTTCTCTCCACACTCAGCCGGCTTGACAGGCAGAAAATGACATTTCACGGCTGTTACTCAGATTCCTCCAGAGTCCGTGGACCATTTTCATCTCTCACTCTCTTGGGCTAGAATGACACGCTGGGAATGCACACAGGCTCTGGGTTCACACCCCTTCCCCCGGGGGCCTTGGCCCCAGCAACTCCGTTGCCTCATCTCTGAGGAGGCTTCGGTCCTACCCTCCCAGGTCAGGAGTCCAGGCGCAGGGGCTCTGGCCGTGCTACAGGCCTGGGCCGTGACGCAGGTTAGCTCCAAGCGTTAACACTGCTCTTTTTTACTGGACTGCAGTTTTAAATTACTTTCTAAAGCCAAATATGTGTTGAACACAGTGCCCTTTATCAATCATAGATTTTGAAAATGATTTTGACCTTTAACTTTCCAGTTTCTCCTAATACAGGCTTTACTCTTTTTTTAAAAATTAAGATATAATTGACATATAATAACTTGCCAGTTTTAATTTCTTTTGCTATATGGAGTTTTGTTTGTCTCTATATAATAAATTCAGTCATCTTTTCCTTGAGAGGAAATCTTAAGAAAGATTTTCCTACCTTGATATCAGAGTGTATTCACATACTTTTTGTTCTAGTTGTTTTAGGGTTTATCAAATGAGTCACCTTTTTTCATTAGTTTAGCAAATACTAAATTCAGCCATGTTATGATCCATTTCTGGACTTTCTTGGGCATCTTGAGTTACCTCCTTCTAATTATGCATTGATCTCACACAGTTTAATTACTGTAGTTTTATGATACATTATAACAGATTTCAAATTTCTGTTCTCCAATTATCCTAACTTTGAACACAGCTGTGGCTCCCTTTTTTCAATATTTCATCCTAGTGGGCACTAGAGATCATTCAGAAGTATTTTATGAGTTTCCCTCAAAAAAAATAGGAAGAAGGAAGTTCTATAACATTTTAATTGACATTTAATTAAACATATAAATTGAGAAACTTAGAGGAGTTTATGAAAATCACAATTAGAGAAAACTAACCAAACCGATCTCATGGATCACAGCCTTATCTAACTCAGTGAAACTATGAGCCACACCAGGTAGGGCCACCCAAATGGACGGGTCATGGCAAAACGTAGTCCACTGGAGAAGGGAATGGCAAACTAGTTCAATATTCTTGCCTTGAGAACCCCATGAATAGTCCGAAAAGGCAAAAAGATATGACACTGAAAGATGAACTTCCCAGGTCGGAAGGTTGCCCTATATGCTACTGTAGAAGAGTGGAGAAATAACTCCAGAAAGAATGAAGAGACAGAGTCAAAGCAAAAACAACACCCAGTTGTGGATGTGACTTGTGATGGAAGTAAAGTCCAGTGCTGTAAAGAGCAATATTGCATAGGAACCTTGAATATTAGGTCCAAGAATCAAGGTAAATTGAAAGTGATCAAACAGGAGATGGCAAGAGTGAATGTCGGCATTCTAGGAATCAGTGAACTAAAACGGACTAGAATGGGTGAATTTAACTCAGATGACCATTATATCTACTACTGTGGGCAGGAATCCCTTAGAAGAAGTGGAGTAGCCATCATAGTCAACAAAAGAGTCTGAAATGCAG
>NW_011481433.1:77478-77790 GCF_000754665.1 Bison bison bison | reverse complement strand
AAATGGCAACCCACTCCAGTGTTCTTGCCTGGAGAATCCCAGGGACGGGAGCCTGGTGGGCCGCCGTCTGTGGGGTCGCACAGAGTCGGACACGACTGCGGCGACTCAGCAGCAGCAGCGGTGTGTGTGCACGGGGTCTCCCCTAGTGGCTCAGGCAGTAAGGACTCCACCTGCAATGAAAGAGACTCCGGTTTGATCCCTGGGGTGGGAAGATCCTCTGGAGGAGGAAATGGCAACCCACTCCGGTATTCTTGCCTGGAGAATCCCATGGACAGAGGAGCCTGGTGGGCTACAGTCCATAGGGTTGCAAAG
>NW_011481433.1:76844-77378 GCF_000754665.1 Bison bison bison | reverse complement strand
GTGATCAAACAGGAGATGGCAAGAGTGAATGTCGGCATTCTAGGAATCAGTGAACTAAAACGGACTAGAATGGGTGAATTTAACTCAGATGACCATTATATCTACTACTGTGGGCAGGAATCCCTTAGAAGAAGTGGAGTAGCCATCATAGTCAACAAAAGAGTCTGAAATGCAGTTCTTGGGTGCAATGTCAAAAACAGAATGATCTCTGTTCATTTCCAAGGCAAACCATTCAATATCACGGTAATACAAGCCTATGCCCCAACCAGTAATGCTGAAGAAGCTGAAGTTGAAGCTCTATGTAGCTTCAACTCTATGAAGACCTACAAGATCTTCTAGAACTAACACCCAAAAAAAAGAAGTCCTTTTCATCATAGGGGACTGGAATGCAAAAGTAGGAAATCAAGAGACACCAGGAGTAACAGGCAATCTGGCCTTGGAGTACAGAATGAAGCAGGGCAAAGGCTAACAGAATTTTGCCAAGAGAATGCACTGGTCATAGTAAACACCCTCTTCCAACAACACAAGAGAAGA
>NW_011481433.1:71315-76697 GCF_000754665.1 Bison bison bison | reverse complement strand
GACTAGAGATCTCTTCAAGAAAATCAGAGATACCAGGGAAAATTTCATGCAAAGATGGGGACAATAAAGGACAAAAATGGTATGGACCTAACAGAAGCAGAAGATATTAAGAAGAGGTGGCAAGAATACACAGAAAAACTATACAAAACATATCTTCACGACCCAGATAAACACGATGGTGTGATTACTCACCTAGAGCCAGACATCTTGGGGTATGAAGTCAAGTGGGCATTAGGGAGCATCACTATGAACAAAGCTAGTGGAAGTGATGGAATTCCGGTTGAGCTACTTCAAATCCTAAGAGAGGATTCTGTGAAAGTGCTGCACTCAATATGCCAGCAAATTTGGAAAACTCACCATTGGCCACAGGACTGTAAAAGGTCAATTTTCATTCCAATCCCCAAAAAAGGCAATGCCAATGAATGCTCAAACTACTGCACAATTGCACTCATCTCACACACTAGCAAAGTAATGCTCAAAATTCTCCAAGCCAGGCTTCAACAGTACATGAACCCTGAACTTCCAGATGTTCAAGCTGGATTTGGAAAAGGCAGAGGAACCAGAGATCAAATTTCCAACAACCATCAATAAAGCAAGAGAGTTCCAGAAAAACATCCACTTCTGTATTGACTACGCCAAAGCTTTTGACTGTGTGGATCCCAACAAACTATGGAAATTTTTCAAGAGATGGGAATACCAGACCACCTTATCTGCCTCCTAAGAAACCTGTATGCAGATCAAGAAGCAACAGTTAAAACTGGACATAGAACACAGACTGGTTCCAAATAGGGAAAGGAGTGCGTCAAGGCTGTATATTGTCACCCTGCTTATTTAACTTCTATGCAGAGTACATCATGAGAAACGCTGGGCTGGAAGAAGCACAAGCTGGAATCAAGATTGCCGGGAGAAATTTCAATAACCTCAGATACACAGATGACAGCAGCCTTATGGCAGAAAGTGAAGAAGAACTAAAGGACCTCTTGATGAAAGTGAAAGAAGAGAGGGAAAAGTTGGCTTTAAAACTCAACTTTCAGATAACTAAGATCATGGCATCTGGTCCCATCACTTCATGGCAAATAGATGGGGAAACAATGGAAACAGTGACAGACTTTATTTGGGGGGGCTCCAAAATTACTACAGATGGTAACTGTAGCCATGAAATTAAAAGACGCTTGCTCCTTGGAAGAAAAGCTATGACCAACCTAGACAGCATATTAAAAAGCAGAGATGTTACTTTGTCAACAAAGGTCTATCTAGTCAAAGCTATGGTTTTTCCAGTAGTCATGTATGGATGTGACAGGTGGATCACAAAAAAAGCTGAGCACCCAAGAATCGAAGCTTTTGAGCTGTGGTGTTGGAGAAGACTCTTGAGAGTCCTTTGGACTGCAAGGAGATCCAACCAGTCAATCCTAAAGGAAATCAGTCCTGGATATTCATTGGAAGGACTGATGCTGAAACTGAAACTCCAATACTTTGGCCACCTGATGCAAAGAGCTGACTCCTTGGAAAAGACCCTGAAGCTGGGAAAGATCGAAGGCAGGAGGAGAGGGGGTGATATGATATGAAGTGGACGAGATGGATGAATGGCATCACCGACTCAACGGACATGAGAGTGAGTAAGCTCCGGGAGTCGGTGGCAGACAGGGAGGCCTGGCGTGCTGCAGTCCATGGGGTCACAGAGTTGGACACGATTGAGCGACTGAACTGAACTGAAACTGAGAAGCTTAGAGGAGGAGATACCTTTAGGATACAGACCTTTCACACCTATGAACATTATGTTCTTCTCCACTTACTAAACTTTTCTTTAATTAGTTCAGTTCCTTTTTCTTTATTATCTTCCATAAAAATCTCATGAATGTCGTTTTTTATGTCTTTCTAACGGAATGAATTCCTACTTTTAAAATATTTGGGTTTGCTGTTGCCAATATAATTTTTCTCTGCTATAAAATACCTCCCAATGTAAGAAAGCAAATGACAATTTATTTATTTCCTATAACACCTTTCGGTGTTTCAGTTATAACACCTTTCACATAAATTTTTGGATTTCCTTTGGACAGCTAAATCGTCATCAAATGATGATTATTTTCTCTTCCACTTTTTACTATTAACACTTTATTTTTCTTGTGTTGGCTAAGATTCAAGAATATCCTCAAAGGCAGAAACGGACACTCATGTCCTATTTCTGACTTTAATAGAAAACTTTAAATAATCTCCACATATCACTTGTGACATCATTGGCTATACACTTCCTTGATCAGTTTAAGGAAGAACTCATTGATGCTAACTAGACTTATTGTTGGAGAAGGCAATGGCACCCCACTCCAGTACTCTTGCCTGGAAAATCCAATGGATGGAGGAGCCTGGTGGGCTGCAGTCCATGGGGTCGATAGGAGTTGGACACGACTGAGCGACTTCACTTTCACTTTTCACTTTCATGCATTGGAGAAGGCAATGGCAACCCACTCCAGTGTTCTTGCCTGGAGAATCCCAGGGACGGAGGAGCCTTGTGGGCTGCCGTCTATGGGGTCACACAGAGTCGGACACGACTGAAGCGACTTAGCAGCAGCAGCAGCAGCCTTATTGTGGTCATCATTTCTCAGTACACAAATACTGATATATTAGGTCATTTTTTAAAAAAAGAAAAAGAAAGAATCCATCTATTCCCTGGTTTTCTAAGAACTTAATATCAAGAATTCTACCCACTCAGAATGCATTCAGCTTCAAGTAACCATTATGTGACAAATAATGTCTTAAACAAATAGGATTTTGTTTTCTTAGATGGAGTATTTAGGTCCTACACCTTGTGAATTATTTTTCTGTGTTCATATGTTTTTCACACTGAAGACAAAGTAGCATCATTTCTGGCACAGGGCTTCCTGGGGGTGGACTCTTGTAACTGCTGTCGCTCCCCTACTGCTGTTAGCATCGAGTGTTCTTCATAAGAGCTCTCACTGCATTCTGATTGTTCTGTCTTTTAGCCAAATTATTCTCTCTGATTGAAAGTCTGTTGGATTACTTTTCTTTAAGGAGAAACTCTAGAATTTGTCATCTTCATTCAAATATATTTTGGCAAAATTTGCATATAACAAAATGGGACCATTTTAACTGTATGTGTCAATGAGTTCTGACAAATTTATGCATCATGTATTTATTAAAATTTCCATGACTATCCCAGGCAATCCTCTGGTCCCTAATAATGACTGGTCTGATTTCTATTACTATAGATAAGATGTGTGAAGAACTAAAAAGCGTCTAGATGAAAGTGAAAGAGGAGAGTGAAAAAGTTGGCTTAAAACTCAACTTTCAGAAAACTAAGATCATGGCATCTGGTCCCATCACTTCATGGCAAATAGATGGGGAAACAATGGAAACAATGGCAGACTATTTTTGGGGGGCTCCAAAATCACTGCAGATGGTGACTGCAGCCATAAAATTAAAAGACGCTTGCTCCTTGGAAGAAAAGCTATGACCAACATAGACAGCATATTAAAAAGCAGAGATATTACTTTGTCAACAAAGGTATGTCTAGTGAAAGCTATGGTTTTCCTGTGGTCATGTATGGATATGAGAGTTGGACCATAAAGAAGGCTGAGTGCTGAAGAATTGATGCTTTTGAACTGTGGTGTTGGAGAAGACTCTTGAGAGTCCCTTGGACTGCAAGGAGATCCAACCAGTCCATTCTAAAGGAGATCAGTGTTGAATATTCACTGGAAGGACTGATGCTGAAGCTGAAGCTCCAATACTTTGGCCACCTGATGTGAAGAACCAACTCACTGGAAAAGACCCAGATGCTAAGAAAGATTGAGGGCAGGAGGAGAAGGGGACGACAGAGGATGAGATGGTTGGATGGCATCACTGACTTGATGGACTTGAGTTTAAGCAAGCTCTGGGAGTTGGCGTTGGACAGGGAGGCCTGGCGAGCTGCAGTCCATGGGGTCGCAGGGACTCGGACATGACTGAGCGACTGAACTGAGGTGTGTGGTGCTTCCCTGCTGGCTTAGAGGGAAAGAATCCGGCTGCCAATGCAGGAGACATGGATTCGATCTCCGAGTCCAGAAGATCCCTGGAGAAGGACATGATAACCTGCTCCAGTGTTCTTGCCTGGGAAATCCCCAGACAGAGGAGCCTGGGGCTATAGTCCATCGGGTCACGAAAGAGTCGGACATGACTTAGCAACTGACAGCCAATCACACGAATGCAGAGCTGTAATTCTTCCCATGATGCCGTGCAGGTTGTACCTTTTCTCACAACCCTGGAACTCGACGAGCCCTTCAGCGTGCAGGTTCCAGACTTTCCTTGACTCAGAGGAATCTTCCCAGGTTCAGCTGTGGCCTTTCTCCCAGCTGTTATTTTTCTCCACTTCTGGAACTCGGTTAGGTCTCCTGCTCTGTCTTCTAAGCCAGCCCTGTTTTCCTTTGTTGTATCTTCCTCTTTATTGTTCTGCTTTGTCTATTGAGATATTTCTTGTCCTCTTTCTCCCGGGACGGCGCCTCAGGGCTGCATCACCGCATCTTCTTGAATTAATCTGCTGGATGTTTCCATGTTGACTCACGTTTTTAAGCTTCGGGCATTCTTTTCAGGGCTGGAATTTAGATCTTTTACATAGAAGACACAGTCATTCAGCTCCTGGATGTGGTCCATGAAGCCCCCTTTCTCAGGTCAGCTTCCTGCAGATCCTCAGTTCTCCCCCTGGGCCCTGACTCTGCTAACACTGACCACCCAGCTCCCAGGGGGTGAGCGGATCCACCCAGTGCTCCCCGGCCCTGTGGTCACTGTCCTCCAGAGAGGACCTGGGGTGGAAGGAAACTGGTCCAGGCTTCAGCCCTCCCTCAACCCCCTCCCAGACTTCCTCTCCACTGTTGGGATGACTTTTGTTTTTGAAACACAAGTGTTTTCCATTTGCTGACCTTTTCTAGATGACAAGAAGCTGACAACTGTTCGCTATTTGTAGATTCTTTTTTTTTTTTTTTTGGAAAAAGGAACATAGTCTGCCCTTCGAGGTAAATTTGACATTTTAGTAAAGAGTGAGAAAGTAGTTTCTTCAGAAAATGATTCTCTGCTGACTGTACTTAGAACAAGAGTGTTTTGAAATTTTTCCACTGTTATGTAACACTGAGGCTTTACTATTTGTCATCCACAAAAATTCTTGTATCTGGATGCTTTAAAAACTTATTGACAAAATTTTCTAGCCTGTTTAAAAATCTTTCAGATGATAGGATTGAGTGAGATTTAAATCCATCGGTTAAATAAAAGAAAAACACAACTCCATCCAATTAAGTTGCAAGAGCAAATTATTCATTAACATCAGGGAAGAGGAACATTGATTAGGCAAAATTTTAACCAAAATCTTTGCATGATTGATGGATGGAATTTAAAAATGAA
>NW_011481433.1:66568-71205 GCF_000754665.1 Bison bison bison | reverse complement strand
GTTAATGCATTATTCCACTTCAGTCAGTTAGTCAGTTCAGTCCATCCGTCGTGTCCAACTCTTTGTGATCCCATGGACTGCAGCACGCCAGGCTTCTCTGTCCATCACCAACTCCTTGCTCAGTCTCATGTCCATCAAGTCAGTGATCCCAACCAACCATCTCATCCTCTGTTGTCCCCTTCTCCTCCTGCCCTCAATCTTTCTTAGCATCGGGGTCTTTTCCAATGAGTCAGCTCTTCGCATCAGGTGGCCAAAGTATTGGAGTTTCAGCTTCAGCCTTAGTCCTTCCAATGAATATTCAGGACTGATTTCCTTTAGGGTGGACTGATTGGATCTCCTTGCAGTCCAAGGGACTCTCAAGAGTCTGCTCCAACGCCGCAGTTCAAAACCATCAATTCTTTGGGCCTTCCTGACTTTGTAGGCAATAAAGTGAAGGTATAGACAGACCTCGAATCACGATGTAACGTACTATTACACCGGACACAGTCCACAATACCATTCACACTACGCATCCCTTTGCAACTGACACACGTTAGGCTTTGTCACTGGGTGCCATCGCCAGGCCCAGCAAAGGAAACGGCTTCTCCCTCTGCTCCCAGGGGTCCTTCCCAGCAGGGCGTCGACACCACCACACGAGGAGCCCCCCAGCCAGTTGGCTGCTCCCCTCCCTAGAGCAGCTTCCCAGCATGCTCTGGGGGCACCTGGAGACACCCTCGACGGGAGTCTCAGCAGCTGCCATCTGCCTGGCCGGCCTCCCTGTGCTCGGCACACACCCTGGCCCCCTCTCCAGCGGATCTCACGGGGCCCCAGAGAGTGGCTCCCCAGGGAACTGCCGGGGCCCCTAGGAGGCAGGTTCCTGATTCCTGCACTCTGCAGGGCATTCTTGGCCGCTCAGTCATTCACCCCATGACTGGATAACAATTCCTGGTACACAATTCCCAGAGGACGCTGCCCTACTGTTTCCTGACCAGAGTGAGGGCTCACCGGCCTGGGCAGGGCTCCTGGGGGGTTGTGGCTCTGCTGGGCTGAGTGCTGGCTGGTTTCTCGAGGAGGCTTCTCTCTGAGCCTCCGGCTCAGAAAGTGGGTGGGCTCTGACACCAGAGACACACATTAAGTCGACACTCAAGGTTTTAGCTTCGGGCCAGGAAGATGTCCCTCCCTTTCCTGGGGCCACGTTCAGCCCAGCCATTTCACCTCTTCTTTAGGACTGTCCCCTTCTTGGCAACTTTGGCAGGAAGTGTGGGCATCGCAGCGCGGGTGCAGGGGATGGAGCCATGCAGAGACTGCCTGCGTGGCCAGCACAGAATGTTCTGACCTGCAGGGGCTTTTTGGAGGGACACAGGTGGGGGTGGAACAGATGTGGGCAGGGACTGGGCATGGGGAGAATGGCTAGGCAGGGACAGGAAAGGCTGGAGGGCAGAGCTCTGCACGCCAGCCTTGGGCTAAGGGACAAAGCAGCTCAGCACCCTGGGCCCCCAGCAGCCCCCCAAGCCAGCCCTCTGACAGCCCAGTGCAGGCGCCCCAGTGCTTGGGGCATGGCTAGAATGGAGAGGCCGCAGAGCAAGCCCAGCCTGCTCTGAGGACCGCACTGAGATGGCCTCTGTGACCCCAGGGGGCCTCAAGGCTGGGCTGATCCAGGGCCCCCCTCCCTCCCAGCTGTGGACACAGCAGGGAGACACAGATATGCCACTGCTGGCTACCCAACCAGGGCTGAGCGGGGTGCTTTGGGGCGTTGGTGGTTATGGCCACGGACGTCTGAGTACGGCCTGGTCTGTAAGGCATTGTGGGTGTTGCTGGGGACCACTGGGGACTGCCGGGTACAGATGAGACCTGCTGGTGGTCATTTGAGGGGGCTCACAGATGACTTTAAGGGCAGCACACCTGTTGGGGTGTCAAGCTTGGTGCTATCAGAGGCAGCTTCTTTCATGTTGTCGGGGACCCAGTGTTCCCTGGGCGTCTGAGTCATCGGCCCTGGCAGGACGCAGCTCCCCAGAGGCCTGTGTCTGAGCCTCACCCAGAGCATCTCAGACCCCTCTTTCCTATACCTGGTGCCACGGGGCACCCTCAGGGGAGATGCTGGGGGTATTCCCCCCAAAGCGGGGAAGGCAATGAGGGAGACTGGTCCTGTTCACACGTGCAGGGGACGCCTTGGGCCACAGCCCTGGGAGGATGGCCAGCTCGCCACGTGCACCAAAAGTCCTGAGAAGCCCTTCAACCAATAACATAAATCCCTTCCGTGTAGCGCGTCTCAAACCCTGTGTGAACAGGAAACCGATTAACAACCCAGTGGACCAGTGTTTCAGGGAACCCCTATTTGGGAAGCCCTGGTTTGGATCACCTCTCTTTCTCGAGGGAGAACGAATCATTTCATACGTGTGGGGAAATTTTTTAGAAGACCAGGCAGCGGCGGTGGTAACAGGCTTCAAGAGAACAATGGGCATGGCATCAGCTAACAACTCCTTCACTCGAGCTGAACGTGTTACTGTAGTATGATTTCAAGGGCTTCCCTGATAGCTCACTTGGTAAAGAATTCACCTGCAGCACAGGAGACCCCAGTTCAATTCCTGGGTCGGGAAGATCCTCTGGAGGGGGTATAGGCTACCTACTCCAGTAGTCTTAGGCTTCCCTTATGGCTCAGCTGGTGAAGAATCCGCCTGCAATGCGGAGACCTGGATTCAATAGCTGGGTTGGGAAGATCCCCTGGAGAAAGGAAAGGCTACCCACTCCAGTATTCTGGCCTGGAGAATCCCATGGACTGCATAGTCCATAGGGTCACAAAGAGTAGGACATGACTGAGCGACTTTTACTTTCTTTTCATGATTTCATCTCTATAGAGAAGGGCTGGGGAGGCAGAGGGAGAAGATACTGCTGGCACTTGGGCATGGAGACCTGGTGCCCGCGGCGGCCTGCACAGCGCTTTCAAGCCCTGCGTCTCCTCCGGCAATGCCTTGATCAGGCCCTCAGCCCTGGCAGACGGGATGCTCGCGCCAGCCACAGTCCCCTCTGCTCCAAGAATCACTGCTGCTCTTCCCTCTGCTGGGAAATCAGTTTTCCTCTGACAACGCTCTGCAGTCAGAGGTTTTCAGGGACCAGAGTTTAGTGGGCTCAGCCCCTCCAGATCCCTGCCCATCCAGGGCCCCTACCGCTGCTGGGAGCCCGGGCCCTGCCCTCCAGCTGTCAGGCCGTGTCCACACCGATGCCGAGGTCATCACGGTGCGTGACAAAGGGAAATCTGGGCAGGCTGGAGAGAGGACGCCCAGATGAGTCTGGAGGATGAGGTGGCCTTGGGCTGGTCCTGGGCTGGTGGCCAGGATGCTGGCCATTCCTGGCAGACCGAAGAGGCCCAGCCTGAGATGGACAGAGGGTCGGTGGAGAGTGGGAGGGGGGCCCTGCAGAGTGGCTGCCAGCTGGAGGTAGCCCTGAACTACCTTCCTGAGCTACAGCTTCCTTAAGATCCATTTGGGGAGATCACGGAGCCCCTGCTACTCTGGGATGCCAGGGAAACTGGGGCATGATGTCACAGAAGCAGCTCAACCCAGGGAGGGCTTTGGGACAGAGAGGGGCCGATCAGAGCTACCTTGGGGAAGACCACCCTGGGCCAGGGCAGCCAGGTGAGGATGGTGGGGTGGGGGGTCAGGGCAAGCTGGGCGGGGTTTGGAGGACTGGGAATCTGGGGGCAGTTAGGGCGCAGGGGCGAGCCATGGGGCAGTTGGGGGTCCAGGGAAATAGGGGGCAGTCGGGGGCCCGTGCAGAGGTTCTGCATGGCCCACCTGGCTGCCCTGTCTTTTCCGATGACGTGACTCAGCTGCAGATGCAGCTCGGAATTGACCCCTTCTCCACCGTTTCCTCTCAGGAGCGGCTCTTTCCAGCCAACACAGGTTAGTTAATCTTGAATCATTTTAATCTGCTCCGCGAAGTATTTCCACCTTTGGGAATTGGATGATTCATAAAAGAGACAGAACTCTCCCCTTTACGAAGAAGAGCTGTGCATTAAGCATTTGACTAATGGGGGCAAATGCAAACATACATAATTCTTCTGCTAAAATCGGGGGTGGAGGAGGAACACATGTGACCTCAAAGTTGCTTCATTTTCTTCCTCAAGAGCAGACAGCTATTTGGCTGTTTTTAAAGTCTCCATTAAAAAAAAAAAAAAGAAAGAAACGTTCAGGGATGTAAAGCTTCAATGACAAGTTTAAAAAGGCAGGGGGACTGGAAGCAACCGAAGTCTCTAGCACTGAAGGACTGGTTTTACAGGCTGTGGAGTCTCCCTGCAAAGGTGCGCCATGCAGACTAGAGAAAGGGTCAGGGTGCTTACTACAGCCAGATAAAAAGCATCGTGAAGTAACGGTGAACACGAACACGCACTAGGGCTTCCCTGGAGGCTCAGGCGGTACAGAATCCGCCTGCAGTGCCAGAGACCCAGGTTCAATGCCTGGGTCGGGAAGATCCCCTGGAGAAGGAAATGGCAACCCACTCCATTATTCTTGCCTGGAGAATCCCATGGACAGAGGAGCCTGGCGGGCTACAGTCCATGGAGTCGCAGAGTCGGACACGACTGAGCGACTGACACACTTACACACACACATTACGTGGCAGCATAGCCTGAGGGGTTTCAGTCGGTTTCCCGGGACCCCAGC
>NW_011481433.1:65272-66468 GCF_000754665.1 Bison bison bison | reverse complement strand
TTCCCGGGACCCCAGCAGGTCCCCAGGGATGACCGTTCTCATAGGGGCGGGGGCTGTGCGAGCCGTCGTGGCTGCCCCCCCACCCTGCCACCTTCGGCAGCTCGTGCCCTTGCCCCTCTGATCAAGGCTCCTCTTTAAGAAATGGTCCCCTGCGTGGGAAGATGGTTTTCAGCCCCTGCTGGTTGGTGGGAAAGCGCTGGGCTCGCGGCGCAGAGACCCGAGCTCCACGGCAGAGGGATGCATGACAGGGCTGATCCCCACCTGTGGAGCTTCTGCCTCCATGTGGTGCTGGGGAATGGGGGACGGGGTGCAGGGCCCAGGGCAGAGGACACGTCATGACTACATACCGAGGGACCCCTCCATGGTGACGGCGGCTCAAGGAATTTGGGCTGGGGGCTGCTCGGAGACGTGGAGACAGGACGGGCATCTCCGAGCAGGAGCAGAAGGGAAGAGCCTGGCTGTTTTGGGTGCAAGGGGGCACAACGGGTCAAAGATCCCAGAGAGACTCCAGTCACACTGAGCTACGCCAGCAGCAGCACCAAGGAGAGATGGAGCCGGACCTGAGGGGTCGTCAGGGCCTGCTGATGGGAGCCAGGACACAGGGGCTCAGCAAGCAGAGCGGCCGTCTCTGTGGATTTCAACTCCGTCCCTCCAGTTGAGGAGGGCAGGCCCCCAAGCCCCAGCTCTCAGGTTACCATGGTAACCCTGGAACTGGCTGCTGCGGGGGAAGGTCACCCCTGGGCTGGGCCGTGCTGGGAGGGGGCAGCATGGAGTGGACAACAGTGATGCCCTGTCTGGGTCTCAGAGGAAGAGAGACTGCAGGTGAGGCCCGTCCTGGGAGGGGCAGAGGGGAACCCTGCCCACCTTGCTTCTCCTTCCTCAGGGTCCTGTCCGTCCGTCTCCTGGGCACGAGGCTCCAGGGCACTCGTGAGCTGACGAGTTTCAGATCATCACATTTCTAGGCACCTCCTCCCGTCGGCGCCCCGCACCCTGCCGTGGAGGAGCCCCGCCCCCGCACGCTCTCTCAGCGCCCCTTCGCGTCCTCCTTCCTCGCCCCCAGGGAGGAGCCATGGCCCTTGCCTGGACCGTGGCTTTTCTGCCAAGTTGTCAGAATTCTGCCTGGAGGTCCTGGAAGCCTGCCTGGTCCGGGCCCTGCCTGCACGGGCACTTCTCGCCCTCGTGAACGGCTGGCTTCA
>NW_011481433.1:59837-64624 GCF_000754665.1 Bison bison bison | reverse complement strand
AGGGCTTCTGCTAAGGGCACCCCCAGCCTGCACACAAGAGAAACAGAGACTCAAGGAGACCACCGACCGCGGGCTGCCTTCACCACCAGCCGGGGAGGGGCGGGGGCCGGGGCTCTTCTGCTTGTAGAGACAGCGGGGCAGGGGACAGGGAGGACGACTGCGGGCATGCTCACAGGACCTCTGTCCCTGTGCACAGAGCTGTCCTCTGTGGGGACCCCGCACGACTCTCCCAAAGGCCCTGGATAGGCCTAGGTGACCACGGGGACCCTCAATGTGGATTGGGGTGAAGGGGTGGTTGTCCTCCCAGGGGAGCTGAGCAGTCTCTGGGGGATGGGGCCCCCAGTTCCACAGGGTTTGCAGCAAACACACGTCTCCTGTGGAGGATGTCAGGACCTCACAGGCACACAGGCACACAGACCCACAGGTGCACGCACACGTGTGTGCATGCATGCAAGTGTGCATTTCCAAGTCCAACCACACACGTGCACATGTGCTCATACAAGCTCGCGCTTTGCAATGTCACTGTTCCCAGAAAGCAAACCTCCTCAAGTCAAGGCCCCTGCACCTACCCTGTCCTCCCCACCTCCTTGCCTGCTTCCCACGCTGATTTACCGCCCCCCAGATGGCTTCCCGCAGCAGAGCGTGAGGAAGCCCAGGCTTCTCCTATCTCCTGGTGGATTTCACTTCCTTGCCAGAAGAGTTCAGGGTTGGGTCAGATGCTTCTCCTTTGCACTGTGAGCTGAGTTTTCCCAACCCCCCACCCAGCCAGGGCCAGGTGTCTCTTTGCGGGGGTGCAAAGCCTATGGGGGAAGGGTCCCAGGGCAGCGCTGGCTCACCCTGCCTGGTGGCCCCCGGGCAGTGCTGCTTGCCACGCACATCTTGCAGCAGGGTCCTGTGTCCTCATGGATGGTGTACCCGGAGAAGACGCCGAGTGTGCAGGGCCGGGAAAGGGTGGGGGGCGTCCATCGGTGAGTCAATCAACAAACATTTCTGGAGCCCCTTCCACATCAACTGAGGATGGACTCTGGGCATGAAGATGGACAGGCCAGTGTGGCCCTGACTTTGCGGGGCATCGGGACCAGCCTGGCAGGCCCTTGCCGGCCTCCTTCCAGAGGTGAGTGCCTGGGCTCTGTTCTTCCAGTGGCTGGTGGCTCCTCGGACTGAACATGCCAGTGTTCAGCATCAGGCGGACAAAGTACTGAAGCTTCAGCTTCAGCATCAGTCCCTCCAATGAACACCCAGAACTGATCTCCTTCAGAATGGACTGGTTGGATCTCCTTGCAGTCCAAGGGACTCTCAAGAGTCTTCTCCAACACCACAGTTCAAAAGCATCAATTCTTTGGCACTCAGCTTTCTTCACATCCATACATGACCACTGGAAAAACCATAGCCTTGACTAGATGGACTTTTGTTGGCAAAGTAATGTCTCTGGTTTTGAATACTAGGCAAGGAGATCCAACCAGCCCATCCTAAAGGATATCAGTCCTGACTATTCATTGGAAGAACTGATGCCAAAGCTGAAACTCCAGTACTTTGGCCACCTGATGCGAAGAACTGACTCAATGGAAGAGACTCTGATGCTGGGAAAGATTGAAGGTGGAAGGAGAAGGGGATGACAGAGGATGAGATGGTTGGATAGCATCACTGACATGATGGACATGAGTTTGAGTGAACTCCAGGAGTTGGTGATGGACAGGGAGGCCTGCTGAGCTGCGGTATATGGGGTTGCACAGAGTTGGACACGCCTGAGAGACTGAACTGAGGTTTGTCATAGCTTTTCTTCCAAGGAACAAGCATCTTTTAATTTCATGGCTGCAGTCACTGTCTGCAGTGATTTTGGAGCCCAAGAAAATAAAATCTGCCACTGTTTCCCCATCTGTTTGCCATGAAGTAATGGGACCGGATGCCATGATCTTACTTTTCTGAATGTTAAGGTTTAAGCCCACTTACTGTCCTCTTTCACCTTCATCAGGAGGCTCTTGAGTTTAGGGGCTGAGGGCTGTATCTGCACAATCAGGGCTCAGAACGGAGACCCTGGTGAGGGATGCACTCGGGAGTGTGCGAGGCAGGTAGGAATGTCCCCTCTAGGCCGTAGGTTGTGTCCACGTGAGCTCTCGTTTCCCCCAAGCCCCAGTGAAATGACGGAAGAGTGCTCAGAATAAGAGCTAGCCAATGGCTAGGCTGGAAAAATCTCCCATCCCGAGGACCACGAGGAATCTCTAGATCAGGAGGATGGGATCAGCTTGGAGAAGAATTATTGATTCAAGTTGACCAGCTGACAGAGCCTGGAGAGCCGCTCCTCTGGGAGCCCCGGGGATACTCCACGAGGCCATGGCTGGGGGGACACACAGGGCTCGGGCGGACCACCGGGCACTAGCTGTCGGACCACGTGGCCTGGATGGGTGGGGGGCGGCACTCCCAGAAGTGCCCCGAAGCTGAGCACAGAGGGTGCCCAGTGCCCGGGACCCTAGGGCCACCTCAAAGGAAGGGAGAGGTGGGCCCAGCAGGGGCGGCTTCTTGGAGACGCTCCTTGAGCCTCGGTCCTGGGGGAGCCCCCTCCTTCTGCCTCACCCAGAGCCCAGCCTGTTCCTGCCCTTGGACAGCGTTTCAGCTTAGACATGGTTTTCTCTGCCATCGATAGCTGCGTTTTTTACAAGCTTATAACAGTCCCTAGAGTTGCCTGCGAATACCAAGCTGTGCAGAGAATAATCGAGCTGTGAGGATGCGTGGGGCCGGGGAAGCAGCCTGGGCTCGCTCCCCACAGTGACTCACGCGGAGGAGCGCAGGACCACCCGGAATCCGGTCTCGTCACCCAGGCGACAGCGTGTGCCCTGCCTCCATGACCACAGGCGAGGGACCACCGGTCTCGTCACCCAGGCGACAGCATGCTGCCTGCCTCCATGACCACAGGCGAGGGACCACCGGTCTCGTCACCCAGGCGACAGCGTGCGCCCTGCCTCCATGACCACAGGCGAGGGACCACCGGTCTCGTCACCCAGGCGACAGCGTGCGCCCTGCCTCCATGACCACAGGCGAGGGACCATAGAGGAGGGAGGGGCCTTTGGCCCCGGGCCCTGCTCTGCCCCGCTGGAGCCGGGGACTGGCTTACTACTTGGGGTGTTCCCTGGTGGCTCGGAGGGTAAAGCGTCCACCTGCAATGCGGGAGACCTGAGTTCGATCCCTGGGTCGGGACGATCCCCTGGAGAAGGAAATGGCAATCCATTCCGGTACTCTTGACTGGGAAATCCCATGGATGGAGGAGCCTGGTAGCCACTGTCCATGGGGGTCACAAAGAGTCGGACGTGACTGAGCGACGTCACTCACTCACTCCCTCCCTCCCTCCTGAGGCCAGCCCTCCTCACTCCTGAAAATACTCTGCATACAGCTGCTCCTGCATTTGTGTGTGAGTCTCACAAGCACACAAGGCCATCTGACCTGGGGAGGAAAGCTGTCTGAAACCCTA
Source organism: Bison bison bison (assembly GCF_000754665.1). Lineage (NCBI taxonomy): Eukaryota > Metazoa > Chordata > Mammalia > Artiodactyla > Bovidae > Bison > Bison bison. Next base: position 61,161 of record NW_011481433.1, on the reverse strand, counting down.
CCACTGACAGCTCAGGTTTGCCTTTTTCATCACAGATGGGGCCTGAAGCACGTCAGTGCCACTAAATCGGTGAGGTCACCCCAAAATGACCGAGCACGCCCAGTAGCCACTGAGGGAGCTGGAGGGCAGATCAGTGCCACCCGCTTCCAGCCCATTCCCTGGGTCACCGGGGGATGGTCACTCGTGGCCAGCGGGGAGCACAGGCTTCGGTCCAGAGGCCCCAGCACTGCCCACAGGGTCGGGAGTCCTGCAGCCGAGTCCTCGAGCCGTCCACCCCAAGGCCGGACAAAACCGAGAGCAAGCTGTGGGTGCCTTGTCCACGTTCATCTTGGCTGTGCTAGTTTGGTCCCCAGGGGCCTGGACATGTTGAAATGCTAATCACAGACAGTGTGAGAGGCTCTTGTCTGGACACGGTAAATAATAACAGAACCAACCCCATCAATAGAATCAAGTGCCCTCGAGCCGCCCATCCTTGGCAGAGCATCCACCTCCCCGGGGGTAGCAGGTGAAGAAACACATCCTTTCTCACCAACATGGCATCCTGGAAACGTTCGAGTCAACTGATTGGTTCATAAGGAAATAATACCCCCTCTTGGTTTGTCAATCATGATTTATAAAGACTAATTAGACATTTGGATAAAAAATAATTTGTACATTTCAATGAAAAACCAGTAGACACGAGCTAGGGGTGCTGGCTTCCTACACGCTGTCAGCTGGGGGCCTCCCCTCTGTGTGTCCCCTGTCGGGGGGATCTAGGGCTTCCCTTCCAGGAGGTGGACTTGCTGTCTGCACGATCCTCACCTCTTCCCCAAACCTCGTGGCAAAACAGGTGTGGACAGCTGTCAAGTCGGGGCAAAAACGTTGGACAGTTAGAATAAGGGGTCTGAGCCAAGACCTGGATGGAAGGAGTTTGCTGCCATGCACAGTGCGGGGAAGTGGGGTCACTGGGGCGGGGTTGGGGCGGTTCAGAGAGAGGCAGGGGGGCAGCGCAGACTGGTCAGGAGTCAGGGCAGACACACTGCTGGTGGGATGCTGCCTCAGACGAGGGTGTGATGGAGGAGACGGAGAGACCTCATTCCAGAAATACCTATGAATCGCTCCCCGTTTGTGCAACCTGCACTGTGACCCTGGGGCGATGAGATCGTCACAAAACACCACCCTTTCCAGAGAGGAGTTAGTCTTGTTTCCAGGTTGAGTAATTTCTCTCCTTTCCCTCTTCTTAGTTTTAAACCCAAAGTCTAAGAACAATGAACAAGACCTCAGGGTCTCCATGAGTGATCCTGGAGGATTCCAGGGAAATGGGCAAAAGCTAGTTTCCCTTTAA
>NW_011481433.1:59417-59737 GCF_000754665.1 Bison bison bison | reverse complement strand
TGGCTTGGCGGGGTCTTAGTTGTGGCACTCAGGATCTTTAATTGCAGCATGTGGGATCCAGTTCCCCGACCAGGGATGGAACCCAGCCCTGCACTGGGAGCTAGGAATCTTAGCCACTGGACCATCAGGGAAGTCTCTAGTTTACCTTTTTGGCTTTGGTCACTAGAAAGTTCACAGCCAAACCTCAACCCCCACCCTCACCCCCAGCAATCGCTCAGGCTCTTCCTGGGTAGCGCTGCCGCTGCTGCTGCTGCTTAATCGCTTCAGTCGTGTCCGACTCTGTGCGACCCCAGAGACGGCAGCCCACCAGGCTCCCCCGT
>NW_011481433.1:47886-59286 GCF_000754665.1 Bison bison bison | reverse complement strand
CCTGGGTAGCACTAGTGGTAAAGAATCTGCCTGCCAAAGCAGGAGACATAAGAGATGCAGGTTCAATCCCTGGGTCGGCAAGATCCCCTGGAGGAGGGCATGGTAACCCACTCCAGTATTCTTGCCTGGAGAATCCCATGGACAGAGGAGCCTGGTGGGCTACAGTCTGTGGGGTTGCAAAGAGTTGGACACAACTGAAGTGACTTAGCGTGCATGCGTGCACCCTCATCCCAACAGCTGCAGGGGGACGCAAGGTGCTCTGTGAACTCTGTTTGGACGCTGTCTTCTTCGGTTCCTTCTTTATTCCGTTTGCCACAATGCCACGCATAGCATCCATGTTTTTGACAGGTGTGTGTGTGTGTGCGCGCGTGTGCTTACTCAGTAGTGTCCAGCTCTGCAACTGTAGCCCTCCCGGCTCCTCTGTCCATGGGATTCTCCAGGCGAGAATACTGGAGTGGGCTGCCATTCCCTTCTCCAGGGGATCTTCCCAACCCAGGGATCGAACCCACATCGCCTGTGTCTCCTGCGTTGCAGGCAGATCCTTTACCCACTGAGCCACCAGGGAAGCCTGGTGCTGCCAGGAAAGTCTGTGGCGAGAGGGGAGCCTCGCTCATGACCCCATGGTGGTCTCTGTCCAGCCCCCACTGCCACTGGGATGAAGGTGTGGCCGTCCTGGTGCTGGGTTCAGTTCAAGGCCGGGTGCTCACTGTCTGTAAGCACTCCTCTCTGGGAAACCTGTGGATGGTCTTTCAGGGGTGATCAGCGCCAAGTCTGATGGGCAGTGGCGGGCGGGAAGTCCCCCTTTTTGGACTCTAGCAGCCCTACCCTGTGGCTGCCACGCAGGCCTCATGGGGAGCCCCATCCTGGGGGCCCCTGTGTGAACAGGGCTCCATGTCCTCAGGGGAGTCATCAGAGCCCAGAGTAGAAGAAGGGTCATGCTGTCTCCCACAAACATAAACCCGCCCCGACTGCCCTGCAGGGTCTGGGAGCCAACCCCCACATCTGTGCAGCAGGCCGGGGCATCCTGACGACTGTGAGCGCTTGTCTCTCACCTGGGGCAGGGCCCTGAGGGGACCCCCGACTCCAGGTGAGAGGACCTCCCTCACCAGAGCAGTTCATGGCTCGGCTGTTCCCAGAGACCCAATCAGGCCCCCGGAGCCTACGTGAGGATGCTCAGCCACTTCCAGCCCTCCGCGATCACCCGAGGGACAGACGGACACCCCCATCTTCCCCAGTCACCAGGTCCTGCTTCGTGGTTCCAGCAGGCCTGGTGGCCAGGAGAGAGCCTCACTGCCCCGGGTGCTCACAGAGCCGTCCTGCAGTTTGAGGCCTTTCATCTCCGCATGCCTATTCCTGGGAGCCACCCCTGTGAGCGCACGCGCCGGCCCCTGTCCCCTCGTGACCTGGGCCTTCCCTCTGCTTCCTGCCCCGCTGGTCTTGGCCATGGGACGTGGCTGCAGCTGCAGCTACGCAGGCTAATTTTTGGTCACAGGATCTGAGATAACAATGCCTCTGTAAGACTGTGGAGCTCAGTTCTCCACTGCTGCAGGGGATTTGCCTTCTGGCCTGTCGTTTGGGAATGGTTTTGGCCTCACCCGCTAACCAAAGCCTTTTAAATGCTCATGAATTCCTCGGGGTCTTGCTGAGAGGCTCTGTCTGTGTGTAAGGGGAGGGTCCTGAGTTCTTGCTGGAGACGAGAACTATGACGGCCACACCCTGAGGGTATCTGGGAAGAAATGCATCCTTCCCCGTGGCACAAATCAATAACCTATCGAATAGTAGGAAACCTATCTCTCTAAGCTAATGGCTGGTCATAAAACCTTATCTTAAGAATTAGGTTTGTGATCCACGCTCATAATCGTCCCAGATAAGTAGAACAAGTTTAACACAAATAAATGGAGCCGTTTCACGAGGAAGTTTAATGACTTTTCTCTCCCGATGTTTCCGCAGTGAGTCATGTGATGACAAATTGAGTCAAGAGGAATTTTGCTGAATCAAGGCTTTACCCAGATAGTATTAATCATGATACAGACCTGTTAACACTCTAAGGCTTTCCCCAAACAAGAACTTACAGTCAACTGGAAAAGGCAGCCAGGACACTCACTCAGATCCTGTTTCCAGACTCATTCTTGATCACACTATGAAAGGCTTGCTGGTTCCCCTCACTGGGCTCGTTCAGTGCCCCCTGCTCCCAATAGCAGAACCCCAGGCCTGACTGCTGCAAGGCCCAGTGGGGAGACAGCTCAGAGGGCCCAGAGCTGCTGCCCAGGGCTCCTCCCAGCCAGGAGGGCCCGACCGCCTAGCTCCGGGCTCCCCCGGGCACTGTCTCTCCGCTGACTTCCCGGTCACTCCAGGTCCACCCTGCAGGACAGAGGTGCTTCTCATGGTCATCTTTGACATTGTCTCCCCACAGATGGAGAAGGGGAGGGGAGGCATCCCTTGACCGGCTCTGGTTAGGAAACCTGCTGACCTTGCAGCCCCTCTGCCTGGCCAGACCTTATCAGCTGATCCAGTGTGGAGTGGGGTCCTTAGAGGTTTCCAAGCGCATCTGGAGGGGTTGGGGAGGGGAGCACACAGCAGCTTTCTGCCTCTTCCTGTGCTTTTCATAAAAGAAAAAAACCCTCATCTCCAGCTCCATCTGTTTTCTTTTTCAGATAAAATCTATTTTCGGACAGAAGTATGCGCTTCACTTCACCATGCTTGCCTCCCCGGCGTTTGGACGTGGCCGCGTCTGTGGGTGGCCGCAGCTGCATCGGTCTGTCCCCCCAGCATGCTCGGGGCCGGGCGGGGGCTCAGGCCCGGGGATCGTGGCCTGCGCAGGCCAGCCCAGGGGAAGCTCGTAAAGAAAAGCGTGTGCGACCCCAGAGGGGGCCTGCGGATGTCCAGGGTCCCCACCCTTAACTCCCACAGGCTCCGGGACCCCCATGCACTCCCAGGGCCTTGCCTGGCCGGATGAGCAACCCCCTGCAGGCGTCTCCCCAGGGGCAGACCCCGGAAACTGGGAGAAGCACCCAGGGAACCTTCGAAAGGCTCCACTTCCTGCACCAGTGTTTCCATCTCCTAATGCCTGAGTAGAGTACTCAGGTCAGGGCCTCCGGGGAAACAGAAGCCACCTGAAATCACTGTTCTAAGAGCTTCTCGACAAGAGCAATGGTTTCCCTGTAATCCTGGGCCTGAACTGCTTCTGGACCTCGATGCTCAGGCAGCGGCTGGTTGGACACGCGGAGCGTCTGCCAACCTGGGAGGCGACTGCACACCCCGGCGAGCTGGAGAGGAGCTGCATTTGGGCCAAACCAGGGAGCCCTTCACTGGCCCATGGGGCGCTCCTCCCACTCACATCAGCCCGTCCACACCACCGCAGCCTCGGAGCATCCCCGCAGAGCAAACCCTGTGTACTGGGTTAGTGTGAGATGAAATCAGCCACCTCGCCTCCGGGGAGCGTGTGTGTTAGTCGCTCAGTCATGTCTGACACTTTGTGACCCCCATGGATTGTCACCCACCAGGCTCCTCTGTCTGTGGGATTCTCCAGGCAAGAACACTGGAGAGGGTGGCCTTTTCCTCCTACAGGGGATCTTCCTTACCCGGGAATCAAACCCATGTCTCCTTTGTCTTCTACATTGGCAGGCGGTTTCTTTACCACTGAGCCTCCTGGACTAGCACGAGCTGAAATCAACTGTGTTAGTCGCTCAGTCATGCCCTACTCTGTGCAACCCCATGGATGGTAGCCCACCAGGCTCCTCTGTCCATGGTATTCTCTAGGCAAGAATACTGGGGTGGGTTGCCAGTTACTTCACCTGGGATCTTCTTGACTCAGGGATCGAACCTGGATTTCCCACACTGCAGGCAGATTCTTTACCATCTGAGGTACCAGGGAAGCCCACGCTTCCTGGTAACATGACTAAAATTCAGCTGTGCTGAGTTGAGGGGCTTAAAGCAAAATGTTAACTCACACTGGGGATAGGAAGACAAAAATGCAGCTAAACATATGATAAAAGAAGAAAACATTCTTCCAGTCCATCGTCAGCAATGAGAACACACATCTTCTCAGGAAGCATGTTAATTCTTTCCTGGAGGTCGCCCGCCGGTGGGAACTCTGGTGTGTGAACAGGAGGCCCAGAGGCCTCGGGCCAAACCCTCTCCGGGAGGCCCGTGTCCAGGCCTATTCTTGTCCACCTGGAGCCTAAGACTCAGCGAGAGCTCACATCTCATTCAGGGTAGTGTGCTTTGAAATATGGGCAGGACTTTCGAGACACTAGGAAAAAATCAGCAAAAAACCCTGAAAATAACAAAGGGTGTAGACAACAAGGAGTAAAGAAGGAAACAAGGAGGCCTGAGGGCAGAGTGGATGTCCTTCTCAGAGGACAGGAAGGCTGGCCCGCCCCACCCTGAAGGCTCCCCCCCGCCATCTCCGCGGATAGCCCGGGGGCTGGTCACCGCTGGAAGGTGGTCTCGGCCTTGTGAGGATGACCCCGCCAGGGGTGGGAAGAGAACTTTCTACCATGGGAAGCGGACGGGCTGAGGACCGCCTCTCGGCCTGGTGTCAGGAGCCGCGGCAGCCCGGGCCAGCAGCCACTTGGGGCCTGAGTCCCCTGGCAGACTTGGCATTTCTGCGCTTCTCCCGGGCGGGCTGGGCACGTGCTGAGGTCCCCGCAGGCAGCCTTCGGGGCGGGCAGGCCTGGCCGCACACGGGGAGGACACCAGGCCCCCGGCCCATCGGGCCCTTCCTCCCCTCCTCGTCGCCCCAGGAGAGTTTTAATCTTTTTCTAGGACAACAATCAGATCCAGATGTTTCTCCAAACAGGGGAAGGGCTGCAGCCTGCCCTGCGCACAGTGCCACGGGGAGCAGGCCAGGCCCCTGGAGCTGCCGGGACCCTGTGGAGCCCAGAGCCACACTCAGGCAGGCTCCGGGGTCACGAGCTCGCACCGCAGCTCAGTGGCTCCACGCTCAGGGATCGCCTCCTGCTGTCCCAGCTCCGTCCCCACCCCCTTGGGCTCGGTGTTCCCCAGAGCCGCCCCGCTCCGGACTGGCCTCGTGATCACTCTGCTGGGCTTTCCTAGGGCCTGACTCAGCCCCCGACTTCCCAGCACCAAATCCCCTAGCCGGTTGGTTGGCATGAACCAGGCGGGGCGGTCGTGGGGTCAGGGTTGCCGGCCGGCCTGTCGAAAGGCTGTCCTCAGGGCCTGGGGCCGCGGCAGGTCAGCTTGGGGAGGCTGCGCCCCGAGCCGCCTGCCTCCCAGGTTCGTCGTGAGCGAGGGCACCCTTCACCTCTAGCAGCACCGACCACAAACCCCTTCTAAGTCCAGTCCCTGCCGAGCCCAGTTGTGGCAGCCACTAACCATGTGCCACGGGGCGTCGAGATGCACCCAGGGTGACCGACACCCGACATTCGCATCTTCCATTTTGTTTGACTTGAATTCATTTGGATTTAAGTAGCCTCACCTGGACCGTGGCCCCCAATGGGACACGGCAAGCCCTAGGGGTAAAACGCTGGATTGTTAAAAAGTGAACAGCTGTCGAGACGCTGGGAATGAGATGGATCTGCTGCTGCGGAGTGCGGCAGGGCCAGCAACTGTGGGTGCAGCAGCCTGGTGTCCGCTGCTGCGAGTGAACTCACCAGGGTGAGACGCACCCCAGTGTGGGCGCGGCCGTCTCCAGACAGGCCAGACCTTCCAGTGTTTAACAATGGAGACGCAAGCCACACCCAGGACACAGCGCCCCTCTCAGGAGGTCTGAGATGCAGACCACGGGGGCTGGGGACTCAGGGTGCCGAGGGGCAGGTCAAGGGGCCGAGCTGCAAGGTGCAGGGAGGGGGCGCCCTTTCGCACAGGGAGGCGTTTACTGAATGAATAAAATAAACGCTTTGTTGATTTTCCTGGAAGCATTGTTCCCGAGTAGACTGCCTTCCTCAACCAACTCTCATGCCAGTGCCCGCTCCCTGAGGAGGTATCACAGCATGGGGCTTGAGGCCGGGACCCTGGGCTCAGCAGCTCTGCCAGGGACCCGTGTGCCCTCGGGCTGTGCATCACCTGTGAAATGGGGATGGTGACCCCCGCTCCTGGACAGGCTGACGGGCAGGGCGACGGACACTGGATGGCCCCCGGAGTGTGATGCACGGGCCAGGCCTCCACGAGTCCTCTGGGCAGAGCGTTTCCACACCTGGAGGTGCTGGGCCAACAGCCCCGGAAGGGGCAGCCCCCACGCCTGGATGAGGATGCTTTGCCTGGATGAGGACGCTTCACCACGAGCAGAGGGTCCTGGGGGTGGGCTCCGTCTTCTGAGAGCTTCCACACCACCCCAGGCGGCTCCGGGTTGGGATGGCTTTCCCCTGGGGGTTGAGACCTGGGCTGCCCACCCCTGCTCCCTGGCACCTGGGATTGGAAGCCACAGGCCCTCGTGATGTCGTGTCTCGCATGCTTCCTCTGCTTCCTGGGTAGGGGGTCCCAGCTGGGCAGCCTCCTGGGACCCAGGCCACTTGAGGATGATCTCAGAGCCAGAGAGCCTGAGGTCCAGGTTGGAGCCTGGGACTTGAGCCCTCCCTACAGCCATAAGCATCTCATTCCTTGTATGGACTTTCTTCCGCCTTGAAGGACCCCCATGGTTTTGGTCTCCACTTTGAACTCTCACAGACTCCCCAGTAACACAGCATGCCCTGTCACCGTGAACAATGCGACTGGATCTTCTCATTAACCTATTTAAGCATTCACTCAAACCAGTCCAACCCAAAGGAAATCAACCCTGAATATTCACTGGAAAGATGATGCTGAAGCTGAAACTCCAGTACCTTGGCCACCTGATGCGAAGAACTGACTCACTGGAAAAGATCCTGATGCTGGGAAATATTGAGGGCAGGAGGAGAAGGGGACGACAGAGGAGGAGATGGTTGGAGGGCATCACTGACTCCATGGACATTAGTTTGAGTAAGCCCCGGGAGTTGGGTATGGACAGGGAGGCCTGGCGTGCTGCAGTCCACGGGGTCGCAAAGAGGCAGACACGACTGAGCAACTGAATAGCAGCAAGCGTTCACTCAGCATTCACTCGACAAAGCCTAGAAAAGCGAAAACTGCGTTTTTATTCTGATGCCGATCTTACTGAGCAGTTTTCTTTCAGAGCATGGTTTATTTTTATTGAGGTATAATTTATGTAGCATAGAATTCACCCATTATAAGTGTGCAATTCAATGATTTTCAGTACATTTATAGAGTTGTGCAGTCATCACCACAATCCAATTTAAAAACATTTCTGAAACATTTCCATTACCCCAAACCAAAATGTTCCCTTGTGCCTGTTTGCAGCCAGTCTCGGCCCCCGCGCCCAGCTCCAGGCAAACATTACCGTGCTCTGTCATCAGAGTCTTGCCTCTTGTGACATTGTGCACGAGTGGACTCACGCAAGGCTTTTGCTGAGCATCACGTTCTTGACATTCATCGATGCAGCTGGGTCAGCACTCGGCCCCTTTCTATCCCCGAGTGTATCTACTGTACAAACGCCACGTTTTGTCCGTCCAGTCACCAACTAATGGCACTTGGAATACTTTAGGTCTCTTATGGATGGTGCCGTTTTGAACATTCTCGTCCAAGTCCTCCTGAAGACCTGTGTTTTCATTTCTTTGGGGTGTTGATTAGCCTACTCGGGCTGTTATAACAAGCACCACAGACCGGGTGGCTTGAACACAGCAAACCTTCATTCCTTGCAGTCCCAGATGCTTGATGTCCAAGATCAAAGTGCAGGCAGATCAGGTGTCAGGTGGGAAGCCGCTTCCTAGTTAGTAAGCAGCCGTCTTCTTGCTGAGTCCTCGCTTGGTGGGTGGGGCAGGGAGCTCTCTGGGGTCCTTTTCATAAGAGCATTGATTTCATTCATGACTGCTCCACCTTCACAATCTACCCATGTCCTGAAGCCCCACCCACTAACACTGTCACCTTGGGAATTAGGATCTCAACATGTGAATTTTGCAGGGACTCGAACATTCAGACGAGAGCAGGTAGATACTAATGGAGACTCAACTCTCAACATCTCGGAGAGCCGCCAGCTGCTTCCCACAGTGGCTTTGCCATTTAACATTCCTATTAGCCATGACGGAGAAGGCAATGGCACCCCAGTCCCCGTTGTTCAGTCTCTAAGTCATTTCCGACTCTTTGCCACCCCAGACTGGAAAAAAACCATAGCTTCGATTCCTCCACTCTCTACTCCATCACTTAGGATTGCCTGTCCCTCTGATGACAGCCATTCTAGTGGATGAGAAACGGAGAGTCTCTGTGGTTTGTCTGCATGAACTTCAAGTCCAATGAGCCTGAGCATCTCTTCAGTTCAACTGCTCAGTCGTGTCCTACTCTTTGCGACCTGATGGACTGCAGCATGCCAGGCCTCCCTGTCCGTCACCAACTCCTGGAGCTTACTCAAACTCATATCCATGGAGTCGGTGATGCCATCCAACCATCTCATCCTCTGTCGTCCCCTTTTCCTCCTGCCTTCAATCTTTCCCAGCATCAGGGTCTTTTCCAATGAGTCAGTTCTTCATATCAGATGGCCAAAGTACTGGAGCTTCACCTTCAGTATAAGTCCTTTCCAATGAATATTCAGGACTGATTTCCTTTAGGATGGACTGGTTGGATCTCCTTGCAGTCCAAGGGACTCTCAAGAGCCTTCCCCAACACCACAGTTCAAAAGCATCAATTCTTCGGTGCTCAACTTTCTTTATGGTCCAACTCTCACATCCATACATGACTACTGGAAAAACCACAGCTTTGGCTAGACGGACCTTTGTTGGCAAAGGAAGATCATCTCTTAATGGCCTTGTTAGCTGTTGGTGCATCTTCTTGGGTGAAATAGCTGTTTCTGTCTTTTATTCATTTCGCAAAAAAAATTTTTTTAGGATTTTACTTTTTAATTAACTTTTGGTGTTCATTTCTGCGTGCGGGCTTTTCTCTAGCTGTGGTGTGTGGGCTTCCGACTGTGGTGGCTTTTCTTGTGTGGAGCACAAGCTTGAGGGCATGCGGGCTTCAGCAGCTGCAGCCTGTGGGCTCTAGAGCTCAGGCTCAGTAGTTCCGGTTGTTCTCACGGGCTTTGTTCCTCCGCTGCACATGGGATCTTCTCAGACCAGGGATCAAGTCCGTGTCCCTGCACTGGCAAGCAGATCCTTAATCACTGGGCCACCAGGGAAGTCCCAGTCTTTACTCATTTTAATTGGATTGTTTATCTTCTTATTGTCAAAATTCTTTACGTAGTCTGGATACAGGTCCTTTACCAGATACATAATTTCTAAGTAATTTTCCCTGTCCCTGACTTGTCTCTTCCTTTCCTTAATGATGTCTTTTGAACTGCAGAAGTTTTTAATCTTGATGAAGTTCAATGCATCCTTTTTTCTCCTTTCATAGATCATGCTTTTAGCATCAAGATTAAGAACTCTTTGCCTAAGTCAAACTCCCAAAGGCTTTCTTCTGTGTTTGTTCTCTAAGTGTTCAGTTAGGTCCACGATCCTCTTTGAGTTAATTTTTGTGGGCGACGGGCGGTAAGGGTCTAAATTTGTCCTTTGGCCTGTGGATATCACTCGTCTCAGCACCTTCATGGAGGCGACTCTTTTCTGTTGATTATCCTTAGCACTTTTGTTGAAAATCAAGCGAGCACAAGTGTAAGCATTTATTTATGGACCCTTATTTTTTACTCCGTGGTCTCTATGCCTACCCTGTGCCAGAGGTGTACAGGTATGCTTACTGTGGCTTTAGAGAAAGTTTAAATTCCTCCTTTAAGTCTAAATCATCCTTTTGTTCTTCTGTTTCAAAATCATTTTGGATATCCCGAGTCCTTTGCATTTCCAAATAAATTTTACAGTCAGTGGGCCAATTTCTACTAACAAATTCTGCTGGGATCTTTATAAGATTTAATTGACTGTATAAGTCAATTTAGGGAGAATTATGATTTTGAGAATATTGAGTCTTTCTGATTCCTAAACCTGGAGTGTTTCTCCAATTATCTAGATCTTTACTTTCTTTTAGCCACTGCCACTTCTGAGGAGCCAGGCGCAAAAGCAGAGCACTGTGCATGCCCCCTGCACGCAGCACCGACAAGGGGCAGGCAAGCTACCCAAGCCACCCCCAGGCCTGACCCCCGGGCTCGCCCCCACCTTCGCTCCATATAAGGAACCAGCTCGCCCCTCCTGGGGAAAGAGCAGGGGAAGCTGTTTCTGTTCTTGTCCTCCTGCTGCAGCAGGGGCCCCGACAGAGCTGTGCCTGGACTTCTTGTCTGCACTCTGATCAATTTCTGCTGATTAAGGAGCAAGAACCCTGGTTGGTATCACGGTCACACCCACTCATCCCCCGGGCCTGGGGCTCCTTCCACTGGCCATCTGTGTCCCTCTTCTTCCAGGCGGATGCTTCACGTGCATTCCGTGACTGTGACAGATTCCATCAGCATCTCAGCTTTTGTAGAATTCGTCTCAGTTTGGAGGAGACATTAAATCCTCTGGCCACCATCAGAGGTTAAACACGAGGAAGATTTTTGATAGCAATGCTGACGTATATTGACATTCCCACTCAGAAATTTCTACCTTAGCAACACTACTAAGTCTGTCTCCTTCCAAATTCTAGGTACAACATTCACCGTCATTTGCTGCAGAGACACAACTTTAACTCTGGCTTCTGCAGTGTTGGTTGCTTCTTTGTTTTTAATTTGTACTGGACTATAATAGCTTTACGGGCTTCCCTTGTGGCTCAGCCAGTAAGGAATCCGGCTGCAATGCAGGAGACCTGGGTTCGATCCCTGGGTTGGGAAGATTCCCTGGAGAAGGGAAAGGCTACCCACTCCAGTATTCTGGCCTGGATAATTCCATGGATTGTATAGTCCGTGGGTTGCAAAGAGTCGGACACGACTGAGCGACTTTCATTTCTTCCTCTCCTTGGATGAATCTGTTTGCTTGTTTCACAACAAGGTCAAATTGTATTTCCCGTCTGGTCACCACTAGGAAAACTGCAGTTCCCAGAGTCCCTTATAGCTGGTGTTCTGGATGGAGTTTGGGTGCAGCCTGATTGCAGGGACTCAGGAGCGATTGGAAGGCAGATGTGGCCACTGTAGGCAGGGGCTGGCAAGTGTGTGTGGCCAAATGTGGTGATGATCACAGCAAAAGTGGGGCGGGGGGTTCCTGGACTCCTCGGCCTCAGGGGTGCGACCGCTGGCTTGCCTGTGTGAGCAGACCCCCCTCACTGCCCCAGCCCACAGGGATCTTTAAGTCCTTACAGCCCAGGCTGAACCTGTTTCTGCTTCTAACACACGTGTGTGCTCAGTCGTGTCGACTCTTTGAGACCCCAGGGACTGTAGCCCACCAGGCTCCTCTGTCAATGGGATTCTCCAGGCAAGAACACTGGAGTGGGTTGCCATGCCCTCCTCCAGGGGATCTTCCCAACCCAGGG
>NW_011481433.1:46869-47776 GCF_000754665.1 Bison bison bison | reverse complement strand
ACAACAAATGTACCCAGAAAAGGGTAGCATGGTTTCTGGAGCATCGTGACCCCCAATAAATACAATCATCTTACTACAGTCATCAGGTTGAAGCTGTAGACACATGGGGATCCCTGAGTGAAGGGTCTCCTGGGGCCGGGTGTGCAGGGACCATGTTGTTTGAGGAATTTGTCCCCCAGGACGATGGGTCCTGGGGGAGCCGTGGTCACCAAGCTCCTGCTTCCGGCTGACCTCCCGGGCTTCCAGCAGCCGGCAGCCTGGGTCCGCTTCCTCTGACTGGACTGGGCACTGGCTCAGCATTGCCCCTGCTTGCTGTCCCGGGACCCTGGAGCCCCTGACTCTGCCCCTCCTCTTCTCATTCCAAACATGAACCACCCTCCGGGGCGCAGACAGGTACCTTCTTTTGTGCTGTGTGTCTGCCTTCCCGCCCCCACGGGGATGTGAGCCCCCTTATGGACACTTCTCCCGTCCACCCGCCAGTGCCCAGGTGGATAGACCACCCGGTGTATCCACACGGAGGCAGTGACGGCCCAGATGGTGGCCGAGCTGCAGGGCCAGCAGGCTGGACTCTCCAGGGTGCCTGGCCCCCTCTTCAGCCCTGATCGGCAGAGCAGCTGGGGGTCTTCTCCACTCCCTGGGGTGGTGGGCTTTACCCAGGGTCCCCCAGCAGAGCAGGGGACGTCAGGAGAACCCCACCCTAGCCTGCCCACCATGAAGTCTTGCTAAGTCAGCTTTTCCCCGGATAGTGGGGGTGGCTCTCAGTGTCTGACGAACTGTTCCCCTGTCACCCCCAAAGGGTAAGCAGGGTCGGGGCTCAGGCCTTGGGGGGTGAGGGGTGGCGTGGGGGATTTCAGGGGGATGTGGACAAGGCTGGGGATCTGCCTGGGGCTGCAGCTCCAGGAATCAC
>NW_011481433.1:41127-44061 GCF_000754665.1 Bison bison bison | reverse complement strand
GGAAGAGCCACCACCCCAGTCTCAGGAAGAGCCCTGCCTGCCCGGTCACCTCTGTGTCTCTGCAGTATTTGGGGAGGGGGATGGGAAGGTGGCTCCACTTCAACTGGGGTTCGGGGGGAAGAGGGGTCCCAGGAAGACGGGAGGAAGGCATTCCTGGTGGAGGCCAAGGCCGAGAGGCAGGGCTTCCATGGTGCCTTCCAGGAGGCCCACCCATAGTGCTGAGTGGCATCCTGCCCCGGGCTGGCAGTTTCCGGGGTGGGTGCACGTGTGAAAGCAGGTCCCGAGCTCAGGGACGGCCGGCCGGGCCCCCAGGTAGGCCCCTCGCTGTTTTATGGGCTGTGGGCACCTGGATGGGACATGGGAGGCCCCTCGGCTCAGGCAGCTGGCGAACAAGCAGGGCGCTGCCCAGGGAGGAGCTGGGCGCCTCCCCGTCCACCCCCTCACCCGCCCACCTCTGCGGCCAGGGTGCCTCCTTACCTGCGGCTGCAGGGTGGGTGCGGGGGCTGCGGGGAGGGTGCAGGGGCGCTTCCATCCTTCCAGCCTCAGGGAGGCTCTCTCTGCTCTGCTCCAAGATGGGCGTTTGCCCCATTTTCACCTTCCTAGAGCGCATTCCTTCCCTATTGTGTGGTAGCAGCTACGCTGATTCCCCAGGAAGCAGGCCGGGGCAGGGGCAGGGCTGGGCAGAGGGAGATTCTGAGCTGCGATGAGGTCTCAGCGAAGGCTTCAGCTTCCCCGCAGCTCTAGGGATGGACGGTCCTCCACCCTGCTGGCCCCCGGGTGAGGGGCTGCCCTCCGTGGGCCCCTGATGATTTCGGGTCTGGGCTGAGGGCTGAGGGCTGGACCTTCCACCATGCAGGGTCCAGGGGCACCTGTGCCCTCTTCCCTCCAAGAACCAGGTCCAACTCCTGTAAGTGCGTGGAGCAGCTACGGATAAGGAAAGGACTGAGGAATGGAGTGTCTCCTGCCATATCAGTAAACAAGGGTGTCACAGCCAGCAGCCGCTCGGCCCTTCAAATGTGAATTCCTGAGCCTGCCACGTGTGAGTGGTGAGCGAGAAACGAAGGATGTGACACTCATACCACAGGATGCTGGCCCCAGGCAGCTGAGATGTGCAAGAAAGGAACGAGTTCAGTGAGCCCAGACTCTTGTGTCTTCCCATGCATAGAAAAGTGTTAAACTCCTTAACCGGAGATATCTGGTTTTCCTTCATTAGCGCTAATCTTCTGATGTTCAGAGCCCCTGCCCCTTGTTGCCACTTCTGCATAACCCGACACCTTCCCCCGACCCTGTCTTCCTCGGAACAGTTTTCTCAGTGCCACTCGAGATGCTGTCTCCCAGGCGTGAAGTCCTACAAATCCCAACCCAACAAACTGCTTCCCAGGTGGCTCAGGGGTAGAGAAACCGCCTGCCAGTGCAGGAGACTCAGGAGCCGTGAGTTCGATACCTGCATTGGGAAGATCCCCTGGAGGAGGAAATGCAACCCGCTTCAGGGTTCTTGCCTGGAGAATCCCATGGACAGAGGAGCCTGGCGCGCTACAGTCTGTGGGGTCACAGGGGTTGGACGTGACGGAGCAGGCACGCTCAGTATTTAGGCTGTGGTTATTCTTAAGTCGAATTTAACCTAGATGACCATTATATCTACTACTGCGGGCAGGAATCCCTTAGAAGAAATGGAGTAGCCATCATGGTCAACAAAAGAGTCTGAAATGCAGTACTTGGATGCAATCTCAAAAACGACAGAATGATCTCTGTTCGTTTCCAAGGCAAACCATTCAACATCACAGTAATCCAAGTCTATGCCCCAACCAATAATGCTGAAGAAGCTGAAGTTGAACGGCTCTATGAAGACCTACAAGACCTTTTAGAACTAACACCCAAAAAAGATGTCCTTTTCATTATAGGGGACTGGAATGCAAAAGTAGGAAGTCAAGAAACACCTGGAGTAACAGGCAAATTTGGCCTTGGAATACGGAATGAAGAAGGGCAAAGGCTAATAGAGTTTTGCCAAGAAAATGCACTGATCATAACAAACACCCTCTTCCAACAACACAAGAGAAGACTCTATACATGGACATCACCGGATGGTCAACACCAAAATCAGATTGATTATATTCTTTGCAGCCAAAGATGGAGAAGCTCTATACAGTCAGCAAAAACAAGACCAGGAGCTGACTGCGGCTCAGACCATGAACTCCTTATTGCCAAATTCAGACTGAAATTGAAGAAAGTAGGGAAAACCACTAGACCATTCAGGTATGACCTAAATCAAATCCCCTATGATTACACAGTGGAAGTAAGAAATAGATTTAAGGGCCTAGATCTGATAGATAGAGTGCCTGATGAACTATGGAATGAGGTTCCTGACATTGTACAGGAGACAGGGATCAAGACCATCCCCGTGGAAAAGAAGTGCAAAAAAGCAAAATGGATGTCTGGGGAGGCCTTACAAGTAGCTGTGAAAAGAAGAGAAGAAAAAAGCAAAGGAGAAAAGGAAAGATATAAGCATCTGAATGCAGAGTTCCAAAGAATAGCAAGAAGAGACAAGAAAGCCTTCTTCAGCAATCAATGCAAAGAAATGGAGGAAAACAACAGAATGGGAAAGACTAGAGATCTCTTCAAGAAAATGAGAGATACCAAGGGAACATTTCACACAAAGATGGGCACAATAAAGGACAGAAATGGTATGGACCTAACAGAAGCAGAAGATATTAAGAATATCTGTGGCAAGAATACACAGAAGAACTGTACAAAAAAGATCTTCACGACCCAGATAATCATGATGGTGTGATCACTGACCTAGAGCCAGACATCCTGGAATGTGAGGTCAAGTGGGCCTTAGAAAGCATCACTACGAACAAAGCTAGTGGAGGTGATGGAATTCCAGTTGAGCTATTTCAAATCCTGAAAGATGATGCTGTGAAAGTGCTGCACTCA
>NW_011481433.1:32413-39473 GCF_000754665.1 Bison bison bison | reverse complement strand
GCCTTCGCCTTGCGGCTGGTGTCCTGCACCATGTCCCCCCATCCCCTGCCCCCGGCAGCTGGCTTCTTCAGGGGCTGTGCCCCAGGGGGACCCTCCGAGGCCTTCAGCACACTGGAGGTGGGCGGGAATGCCCTTCTGGGCTGGGCGGAGCTTGGGGAACGTGCTAGAAACCACTTTCCCTGCACTTTCGGTTTTCCTCCAGAACAGCTAACCGACTCCTTAAGGAAACGGCTCTGTGGGACAGAAGCTGGGAAACATGTTGTCAGCTCCAATGGACACTGGCCATCTACCCCTACGAGGATTAAATCAGGCACTTCTGTAGCTACTGACCGTCAACTGCCCCCTGAAAGGAGGTCAGGGTGCAGAGCAGAAACGAGGCCTCTGTGCTCTGGGAAAACAGGCAGAACGGGTCTTCAGATAGGTATTTTCAGGAGCTGGTTTGATCAGCCTAATTCTTGCATCTCCTTATACTAGAAATGCAGAAAACGCTCTAAAATCTTTCATGATCATATCTGCTCCTCGTGACCAGGAGCAACCTTCCACAAAGCAGCACGTGCTTGATTGCGTGTGCTTCCCCCTCATCAAAACCACATACACTGACCTCCCCTCCTCGGCCGGAGCAGCCTCTCAGAGCCATCAGAGGTGCTGTCTCCCGGGCCGCAGTCCTCACTTTGCCCAAGTGAACCTTAACTCCCAACTGTCACACTGTGCGTATATTTTTTAAGTCAACAATGGCTTTAGGGTCGTTGTTCATGAATGTAAATGAGATGAACTCGGAGCTGGTATACTTCCTTCTATCACAGAAGGAAAGAACTGCCCTCAGTATACTGTGACGGCCCCTCCCCGTCCTGTTTGGATGCCAAGTTCAAAGTCCCAGCTTGGGTTTCTTCATCAGGTCGACATCGAATATGGTGCTTCATCTACCCTCTGGCCCCAAAAGATGTGCTCCGTGTGGTGACCAGCAGTGTCGGTCAGCCCAGCCCCAGGGGTGTGCCACCACCACGTGCCCAGCAACCAGGCATATGCCCACTCCCGACTGTTAAACATTAATATGTCCAGGTGTTTCCAGCTTTCCACTGAATAATGCTGAAGTGAGCATCTCTGCGCAGGAAACACTTTCTGTGATTAGATTTCTGTCCCTGGGACCGATTCCTGGAGTGGAATTACCAGGTTGAGGCTCAGCTATCTGCAAACAGGTCTGTCTGCAGCCCTGACCATCCCCAAGCCAGGCTTGGCCAGTGAGGAGCTTGGTCCTCACACCCTCCCTGAACTGAGCTGAGGGCGTCATTTGCATACAATCCCCCCCACCCCTTCTAATTTCCATTCAAATCTTGACCTGAAGTCACACCAGCAACTCTGCCCTTAGGAAAATACCGCAGGGAAGTGGTTACGGGGGCACAAGCTCAGCTCCAGTAGCAGCGTGAGCCTCTCCTCGACTGTGGGGACAGCAGAGGACTTGAGGGGCCACCCGCTCACATGTTCCTTTTATGGAGAAAACTGCAGTCCCATGAGGTCAAAGGTTACACCCTGGTTCCAAGCCTTCTCTGCCCGACCTGCCTTCGGGCAAGGGATCTGGGAAGGGCGAGGCCTGGAGGGACATTCTCCTGGAGGGAGGGTGGGCTTTGCCCGCAGCTGGCCTGCGCAGGATGCCTGGTAGGGACTCCACATGTGGGGCCTCTGGGAGGGACGGCCTGAGCCCCCAGCAGTGCCTGGGCCTCCTGGTGGTGCTGAGATCTGAGCGTCACCGCCACACGGGGGCCGGGGCTTCGGGGCACCTGGTCTGAGCACAGCTGGGAGGCTGGACCCAGGGATGCTGTGCCTGCCTCCATCTCAGGGAGGATGGCTGGGTGGGGAGGGGAGCAGCCCAGAACCTCATCCCTCCCTGGGGTGGGGGTGGGGTTGCCCAGCTGTCTGTACATTGGGCTGTGTGCAGAGTGCCCCTAGGACCGGCCCCACGCATCCTCGTGCGGAGGGGACCAGCCCTGGTCCGGACACCGCAGGCATCGGTCCCCGTGGGTCCTCCACCCTCTCCAGTCAGCCATGGCCTGTGCGTCAGAGTGTGGCCTGCGGGGGCAGAAGACAGGGGTTCACACGAGAGGCTCGGCAAGGGGACCGCCCTGCGTCTAGGACCCCATGTCTGATGTGCAAACTTGGGCAAAGTACTCGAACTTTCTGAGCCTTAGTTTCCTCGAGGGGAAATGGGTATGAGCACACTGCCTCCTCCAAGGGTTCCTGGGACGCGGGGGTTAAATGTTAGTGGAGTTGCTGCAGGGCCTGATCCACGAGCAGTGGGCGAGGAGAACCCCAGTTTTTACACACTCAAACACCAGATAAAGGGGTTTTAAGTGGCCTCAGACACCGGGAATGCTCCACTGGTTTAGTTTTGTGCATGAATCCCAACACTTTCATGAATCAAAATGCACACTTTTCATCCCCGTTTTCCAAACTGGAGCTCATGCTATCAGCAGAGAAATAAAATTTGTTGTTACTTTTAAATTCAAACCAAGACAACAGTTTAAGCCCGCTAAGGGTGTATTTTGAACAGGAATGCTAAGTGCATTTTAAAATTAAACTCCGAGTCTTACATAGTGAGTTAAACCATGTAATATCACCCTTTCAGTTTTGGTTGAAATATTTAGTATCACTGAGATACTGAATGGGAAACTCTTTCCTTTTGAAACTGTCACCTTCCAGGGCTTACTTTTTTCCTGTAGGCACTGTAACCAACTGTGAAGAACAAGTAAGGAAACAAGATGAAAAATGAGACCTCAGCTTTGGCTGGTTACTGGACAACGTGAAGGAATTGTCCATTTTTCAAGCATGGTATGGTATTGTGCCATGTTTGTGAAGAGTCCTTATCTTCCAGGGATGTCTACTGAAATATTTGCAGGTGGGTGGGTGACGTGCTGCTGGGATTTGCTTCAAAGTCGCCCTGTCTGTGGGGAGAGGTGCAGACTCCACAGACGTGGGGTGTTTGCAGTGAAAGAATGACTGGGGACACATATGGTCTCAGGACCCCTCTTTCTGCTGCTCTGTATTTGGCCAGACTCCTGATTCAGTCAGTGTTGGTGGAGGCGAAAGTCGGTGAACCGCTATGGGGAGTGACCATTCTGATTTAACAAGAGCTGACACCTTGCAGGGCCAGCAACTC
The DNA here is from genome assembly GCF_000754665.1 of Bison bison bison. Lineage (NCBI taxonomy): Eukaryota > Metazoa > Chordata > Mammalia > Artiodactyla > Bovidae > Bison > Bison bison. Next base: position 36,322 of record NW_011481433.1, on the reverse strand, counting down.
CCCTGGAGAGGGAGCCCCCACGATACCCAGGGCAGCGCGGTGTGTGGGGGAGACCACGCGGTGAGAGCTACATGCCTAAGTCAGGAGGGCTGGGCTATGCGTGCGGGTCACTCAGTGAACGAGCAGCCCTTGTAGTGAGTTTCTAGAGGTGTGCGCATGGGTAGAAAGTACGAGTGAAAATCACTCAATCATGTCCAACTCTTTGCGGCCCCATGGGCTGTCCACGGAATTCTCCAGGCCAGAATACTGGAGTGGGTAGCCGTTCCCTTCTCCAGGGGATCTTCCCGACCCAGGAATCGAACCAGGGTCTCCTGCATTGCAGGCGGATTCTTTACCAACTGAGCTATCAGAGAAGCCCATGAGGTGAGCCCAATAACACACTATGGATGAAAAAGGCATTTACAGAAAATTCCGGCACCATCGCACTAATTTCTACTTCTATGGAGATAAAATTATGCAGCAAAGATGCAGAAACATGGACACAGAGTCCACACACCGATTCCAGGGCAGCGTTTACCCAGGGAGGAAAGGGAAGAGGACACGGAGCTGACCTGCGCCCCCCGCATCTATTTACCGCAATGCTCACAGCAAAGTGTGACTGTGTGCTCACCCTGAAGGATGGGCACTCATACGTGTGTTATTTTCTCTACTCATTGTGGTTGAGGTATTTCACACTTTCAAAAGATTTAAAAAAAAATCAGTGCTTTATAACATACATTAAAAAATAATTTTCAGATAAAAATTATCCAAAAGATGTCACACAAAACCTGCAGGGCAAAAATAAATCTGAAGAAAAGCTGCCCTCACAAATCTCCTTGCCTAGAGCTTGGAAAGGACACACTCTTTCAAGGCTTCTTTATATCTGAGTCTGCTTGAAAAAGAGAATTCCTATTGGAATAAGATCCTCTCATTTTGCGTAAATTAATAAATATATCGTCATAAATACCAGCAAAGCATGAAAAGACTCAGGTTACACTGGAGCCTCCTATCTCTTGACACTGTCTGCATCAGTCAGCTATTGCTGCAATGATGCTGCATAACAAATATCCGCCCCTCCCCCCAACTCAGTGACTCCAGCTCCAAGGTTCTTGCCTGGGGCAGCTCTGCTTGTATCTGGAGGTGGTTGTGCTCCATAGGTCTCACTGGGGGCCTGGAGGCCCCTGGGTGTAGCATTTGGGGTTCCCAGAAAGCAGACCCTGGGTGGAGTCTGGTGAGCACAATATTTTTTAAAGAGCGTCCTTGGGGTCGACAGCTGAGAAAGGGTGAGGAAGGAAATATGACTTGGCAGAGGGAGAGCCCAGCTGGGGGCGGGCTGAGGCGCCCCTGAGTCGTTCTGTCTGGGGCCAATGGGACTGGACCCTCCCCACCTCCCCCAGTTATATCACTGGATGCGAGCGCCTGGGAAGGCTATGACGGGCGGAGAGGTACGGTGGCCACGTGCAGGTGGCTGTGTTTGCAGGCTCACAGCCTCAGGGACACAGTGCCGAGCTCCAGAGAGTCCAGCCTCTGGTCCTTTCCCTTCAGCCTCGATCCCTTCCAAGGCTGTTTCCAGACCAGGATTTTGGGGAGAAAATAGAATTACTGGACTTGAATTACTGGACATTTAAGTGAAGATACACCTGTGGGCTGTCTGTACGGGTGGAAGGTGGCCGGGCTGCTGATGGGCTGGTGCCCAGGTGCCACCCCGCCCCCGCTGCCCCTTGCAGGGACCCTGGCACGGAACCGGCAAGCATGAGAGCACACGGCAGAAACCACGGGTCGGAGGGCAATTAATGCTCTTTATTTACACCACAAGAGTGACAAGTCGCACGATGAGGTACAAACACTGGACTCCGGTGAAGTGGAGCCGGCCGTCGGGGGAGGACACCGCAGTCGGTGCAAACCACCCCCAACACAGAATGAAACAAGAATGAGAAAACCAAGGACAGAATCTCCAACTCCACTGAAAAAGGGAAAGGACCCCGGGAAGGTCCAGACAATCGAGAGAGAACGGATGCGAAGTTACAGAGGAGACTGGTCTCTGCCGCCCGCGTGGCGCCCACAGGAGCGGGAAGCGGGCGTCGGGGGGATGGGAACGCGTCCCACCGCGTTTTCTGCGACAGACCGTGAGGAGCTCTTGGGTGAATAGGGTCAGCCCCCCTCTTATACAGACACATGATAATGTTTGTCATTCTCATAAATTGGAAAGCAGCGTCTCCACTGTGGAGCACACACACCAAAAAGAAGATTTAAAAAGAAAAAACCACAAACAGAAAATGTCTGCTTTCTTTTTCCTTCAACAGGAGGCTTTTAATCATGTCAAAGACACAAAGTGAGCTGAGCTGTGAAAGCTCTGCTTCATTACAAGGAAGAAATGGTGTCCTTTCAATGCAAAGTATGATTTTAAACCACAGTGCAGCACAGTTCATGACTGCTGAGTGTCAAGTGAAATCCTAGCCGTCCATCGCCTGCAAGTCAGGAAAAGTGGGCTCGGCTGTGCGGAAAGGGCTGCAGGGGCCGCGGCTTCCCCGGGGAGGGGGGGACCAGGGAAGAAACCCCACGGGGCGAGTTCCTCCAGAGCAACTGCGGGAGACGGGCGGTCCACCTCGACCTCCGCGTAGGCTCCTACAACACTGTCTCCACATAAATACAATAAACTCTATTATTGGTATGCCACAAGGCTAGATAAACTTTTTCTTAATATGACAAATGTTTAAGTAGTCTTTTTATTTTTTCTTACAATAAAAAGTACAATTTCTTAAGAATAACTTCAGTAAGACGCAAACGTTCCCCCCTCCCCCACTCTCCTTCAAGGTTTTGTTTTACAGAAAGAAAAAAAAAATCCCCATCTTTTGTTGTCTGCAAATGTCATGGGAGGGGAACAGAAAGGCATTTCTCTTCTTCCCCAAGCTGCCGCGTTTGCGTGCAAAATCCGTATACAATATAAAGACATGCCGCTCGTACAGCCCATGCAACCTCCAGGTGTAGGAAACTTAAAAAAATATATTCATATGTATTTATATATATATTTATATATGTATCAATGCCCGTAAAACACGTGGGCCCAAAAGTCTACAAAAAGAAGAATGGAATGAGCATGTGGCTGTGACCAGGAAAGGAGGAATGTTCCGATCGAAAATTAAAAACAAGAAACTCCATTGTTTAGTGCTGCAAAAACCAGACTTGCTTTCGTGTCAGAACCAGGACAAAACGGTCCTTCCTCTGGAAACAAACTTGGAAAGGAAGTCAAAAAAACCTAAACGCTTTGACAAAGTGGCCCTTCGGAACCGGAGGGGCGGCTAGTCCCAGGCGGCCGGGGGCGGCCGGGAGACGGCTGCCTGCTGGTGGGGCTCGGGCGCCCGGAGGCGCAGCTGGAAGGCCCGGAGGGCAGGGGGACGCCACGAGGTCCGCGGCATCACGGGGTTTCCTGCAAAGGGGTATAAAGTGCTCACTTGCTGACCCCCGGCCAGCGCCCCCAAGGCCTCTAAAAAGGAACAAAAAGGCTAGAGGTCCAGGGACCACAGCGGGAAGGTGTGGGTGCCCTCCCTGAGGCGGTGGGCGCTCCGGGTGGGCCCTCCGCCCTCTGCCCCGGACGGCTGGCTGTGGAGAAGGGCTGAGTGTGTCTTCAAAGAAAACAAAAGGCTACACGGAACTGCTTTAAGCACGCCTGTGAAGCTGGAGCGAGCTGACAAACGAAAACGGCCCCCGGTGGGCCTTCTGCAGAGGAGGTCTCCGTTGGACGAGATTAGAAGTAAACCCTTCCAACAGGAACTTGGCCACCAAGGTCACCTGTTATCCCATCACCTGTAAAAACATCAGGTGACGTGTTTCTCCCCAAGAGCCACGGCCGACAGAAAGTGGGCAGGTGGCGGGGGTGGGGAGGGGCATCCCAGGAGGCCAGCAGAGACAACTGGCTGGGGCCTGCCTCCA
>NW_011481433.1:30025-32313 GCF_000754665.1 Bison bison bison | reverse complement strand
GGGTGCTTCCAGCTCTCCCACCAAGCTGGGCCTCAGGGCAAGGGGTCAGGAGGTGAGGGAACACCAGACACGGCCCAAGACCTTCCTGTCCTGCTCTTGATCACTGTCTTGAGTCTAACCAACAGCAACCTGATGACCAAGCCGGTCCAAGAATCTGGACTCTTTTGGTCCCAAGTCTGGCTGCGTCAGAGTCTCTTCCAGAAGCTACCCTGTAAATGTCACCAGACTTGAGACTTGGCTGGGGTTCCCTACCCATGGGCAAGCTGTGTCTGCGCTTCCTCGTCAGAACCCGATGCACACTCTGGAATGAAACTGGTGGCTTCGAGGGCTGGAAAATGAGTTACCACTAAAAAGTGATCCTTTTCAGTTACTGTCAAAGAGAAAAAAAAGAGCCAAGGATGGACGTCCTGATGGGGAGTCTGCTGTCCCCACGGGGTCACCAGGCAGCGAGGATCCAGGCTCCCTGCGGCCACAGGCTTCAAAGTTCAGGCCTGCTGCTCCCAGCCAGGGCCCTGCCACGTGGCTGCCGCAGAAGAGCTTGGGGAGGGTGCACCGGCCCCCTGGCCCCATGCGTGGCTGACAAGTTTACAAGCTCTTTGGAAAAGCCAAGTGAAAAATGCTATCCTGACCACGTGGTCAGAGACGTTTACACGTGAATTTCATGGATGCTGATGGCCCGTGGTGGCTGGCAAGCCCCTCAGCTCAGCGCTGCGAGGGTGCCCCCTGCCCACAAAGCACGGGCGGCAAAGAAAGGCTCCATGCTCTATGTGCAGCCACAGGCGGGCCCAGGCGGGCAGACCTCAGACCCCGCTGCACCTCCGTGCTCACTCTGAAAATAAACTCTGTGCTCACTGTACAAAAATAAACAAAATGAAAATAATAATAATAATAAAAAAAATACCTTCCAAAGTTAAAAAAAAATGTACAAGCAAAAGTTTAGAAAGAAAAAAGGTTGACGTTATTACCATTCAGAAAACTGCTAAATGGTGAGAAAAAATGTAAAATTCACAAAACAATGCTTATTCCGGATCTTTTTGTGAAAAAGTTCATACAAAATCAACAGCAAATTGATATCCTTTGCTATAAAAACTTATCAGGTACACATGTGCATGGAGGCTTGGAGTGGGGAGGGGTCAGGTCAGAAAATAATTAAGATGAAGGTACAATCTTGCAGGGCAGGTGTCCCATGGCGAGCCTGTGATTGAAAGCTCTCCACTCTGGAGTTCAGAAATAACATGAGCTTCAAACTAGATCCCTTTCCACAAGCACCTTGAGAGCTGAGTCACAAGCCGTTCATTCGCCAGGGACCTTTACAATCTGCATTTATTTTATATATATATACTTTTTCTATAAATGCGTTATAAATATTTTATCAAGATTTCATAAGAATCAAGTTTCTTAGCTTGGAATACATTGGAATATATATTATACATATATATATATTTATTTATACCTAAAATTTTAAGCAATACTTCATGCTACTTGCTTTTAATAAAAAGCATTCCGATCGTAACACTGAAAGTGTGCCTAGGACATGCTTCACAACCAAATGGAGACGCTCGATTGTTATATGATGTACGAGAAAAAGAACACTTTGGATTCATTTAAAATTTGTTGGACTTCGAAACCCCCAACAGTATTTGCCACTATTTTGGAACTACCTCCATTTCTCTTCAACAGCAATAAAGTGAAACAGGGTGGCAGGACCTCAGCCCTCCAGAGCTGCTGGCCGTGGCGGGGACCACTTGTGAAGCGCCAGGGCGGTGCGAGCCGGCCTCCGGCCCCACCGGCCACAGGGAGCGGTCCCACCCACTCCTGCTGTTTATTTTTCTTAAGGCATTGTTCCTCGGACTTCGGAAAACCCAGCCACAAAAATCCATCAGAGCAATAAAAAAAAAGGCACAAACGCGCATCTTCCGTCGGCTTTGAGAAACCAAAGCCGCACGGGCTCACATTTCTGCTTTTGTCCAGTTTTTTTTGTTTTCCTTAACCGCTCTCCCGCTCCGCGTCCCAGCCCCACCGCGCACCCGGAGTGTGCAGGGGCAGGCCAGCGCCGGAGCGGCTGACTTTTCTCTGAAAAAGAAATAAGCTACAGGATGAGTTGAGTGGTTTACACGGAGACTGTGGAATTGTGGGGAATCACCAAACCGTAAGCACCAGTTTTAATCAAGTTTGTTTTGTGTCGTGAGATCTCTGATTTTCATTTTCTTTTCCTCGGGTCGGCTCGCTCGGCAGGCGGCTCTGCCACGAGCCCCCGCGGGCTCCCTCCCTCCGCGGCTGCCCTGGGG
>NW_011481433.1:28489-29574 GCF_000754665.1 Bison bison bison | reverse complement strand
GCCCGACTCCTAGCTAACCCGCCCCCTCAACTCCCGGCGACCCCCGCCCCTCCCCTAGGGAAGTGTTCCTTCTGGCCCAGACGCCCTTCAAGTGTTTCTCGAGCTCTTGCTTCTGGAAAGAGGTGGCCGTGCAGTCTGTCCTGGGGCCAGGGTGAGGACACACACTCCCGGCTCTGCTGAGCTAGCACATGCCCCCAGTACACCCGGGAGCAAAGACCCAGGTCACCCGCAGAGGGCGGCAGCACCCACGGCCGGCCAGTGTCCGTGCTCACCTCTTCTCAGGGGCCTTCACCGCCACAGACAGCGAGGCCATGGCAGTAACAGTCTCGGCTTCCTCGTTCTCACACTTCTGGGCCTCGACCAGGGAGTAGCCAGCGGTGGAGGCAAGCCTCTGCAGGGAGCGCCAGTACTGGCCTGCGGAAGTGGGGGCGGTGACTGCTCAGATAGGGACCCCAACCCTGCGCTTGGACCCACGGGGTTCCAGCAGCACCCATCGGTGGCGACTTTAAAGCACCATGCTCTCCAGAGACAGAAGCCACAAGGTGGCCTGGTTAGAAACTCACAGAGGGTGGCCGTCTGGAAAAGCTTCCCGGTGGCCAGGAGAACTGGGCCCTGCAGGGGCAGGACAGCTGGGTGGGGGTGGGCTCCTGGGAGGGTCCCTCCCTCAGGGAGGGGCGGCTGGGATGGGCACTTCCTGACTCCCAGCGGGAGTCCCGAGATGATGGGGGTGGGTGCAGGCAGCCTCCTGGTGTCTCCTGGGCCTCGGGGCTCCTCATTTAGGAGGCCAGGAACTCAGTGCACAGCAGGGAGACCCTGGGTCCCGCCCACGGACACAGACACTCGTGACAGAGCCACCCCACAGACCCAGGACAAAGGCGGGGCAGAAGTCCCAGGCTGTGTGCAGCCCCTGGGCTCCTGGGCCCGGCCACTCTGGGCCAAGGGTGCTCTGAACTGATGGAGTGGGGTTCGCTGGTCCAAGGGCAGAGGATAGACCCGAGGACACAGGCTTCCACGCGGGTCCCAGCCTGTCAGCAGGGAGCCTGGAGAAGGGACCTTAAACCCCCACTGAACCCCAGCTCTTTCGC
>NW_011481433.1:27755-28389 GCF_000754665.1 Bison bison bison | reverse complement strand
ACAAAGCAGAGCTGGTGACCTGGCTGTGGCAGGCTGTCGGGATGTTAACGGGGGTGAGAGGAGAGTCACCGGCTCATCACATTCACACTGAAAGCCACGTCTCAACATGCAGGTCTGGGGACGCTACTGGCGGTGAGAGAGAAGCAGGGGGTTGGGGTGGGGGGTGGGGAGGTGGGAGAAGGGCTGTGGAGTCCGGCCCCTCCCTTGGGGGGGGGCGTCTCCCTCCTGAGCCCTGGGCCAGGCCACTTACTGTGGATTTCAATGACCTTCTCCATCGACCGCACAGCGTTGGCATTGGGTCTCTGCTGTAAGACCTTTTCTGGGAGAGGATCGAGCTGGGGACGAAAGAAGAATACATGGTGAATTCGAGGCTGTCAGTAGAATCCCCGTGTGTGTTCAGATGGGACGTCCGGATCAGCGTCTTCCTCACGTGTACGTGCTAACAGAGAAGATAGCTTGAAAAAGCCAGAGGTGGCTGTGGCATTACATAAATGTTTTCACAGAAGTAGACTTATTTTCCTTAAGGTGTTTCCCCTAGGAGGCTCTCGGGTACGTTCGTGGGTGCCCGTTGTAGGCAGGACACTGGCTGGTGTCCAGGGGCAGCTGGTGCAGAGGGGCGGCGGCGTGGGCTCCA
>NW_011481433.1:21339-27655 GCF_000754665.1 Bison bison bison | reverse complement strand
TGGCTCAGTGGTAAAGAATCCGCCTGCCCAGCAGCGGACGTGGGTTTGATCCCTGGGTCAGGAAGATCCCTTGAAGGAGGAAATGGCAACCCACTCCAGTATTCTTGCCTGGGAAATCCCATGGGCAGAGGGGCCTGATGGGCTGCGGTCCAGGGTGTCACAAAGAGTCAGACACGACTGAGCGACAAGCACATCTGCCCTTTAGGGTTTTCTTCCAATGATCAGAGAAAAGGTGGACAGAGGATGTGAGCATCTCTGCTCTGAGCTCTCCCTGAAATCCCTGCAGCAGGTAGAGTGGGGAGGCACACACGGCCCGCCCATCTGATGGCCACAGGGTGCGCCGGGTGTCTGCCACAGAGCCGCCCAGCACGCGGGGTTAAACCGATCACAAAGTACTTGCTTCTCACAAATGCACTGCAGCCAGCGCCCTGTGGGCTCATTTGCTGCACAGGCAGCCCCTGCTCCAGGGCCCGGCCAAGCTCCCTGTCGTCCCTGACTGACAGCTCATGGTCCTCACTGTGTTTCTTTCTTTACTTTCACTGACTTGGCATCGTTGTTACTGTCTCCTGGAGTTGCTGTTGATTCGGGCTTTCCTGCACTGACGCCCCCCGTCTTGCTCAACAGACAGCTGCCTGGGCTGTCGTCCTTCTGCCTGAAGCTTCCTCCTACAGAGTTTCCCTTGGAAAAGGTCTCATGGGTCAAGCTTTCCCAGTTTATTTCTCTAGTCCCACCCACCCCAGCCCCACGGTTGACAGTCCCGCTGGGCCTGAGGCTCTGTGCTGGCAGGTACTCTTGACAACGGAAGACCTTGCCCCACTGCCTCTGCTTCCTTCGCTGTGAAGCGGTTGGTGTCTGGCTAACACTGCTCCTTGTGGCTGGCCTGTCTGCTCTCTCTGGCTACTTTCACAGCTTCCTGTTTGTCGTCGTGGTCCTGCAGTCACTCAGATGACCTTGGATGCAAGCGTTTTTTTTTTTAGCTCTGGGTTGGGCCCCTTGCCTTCCAGAGCTGAGGATGGTGCCTCCATCAGTCACTTTTAGTCATCCACGCCTCCCTCTGGTTCTGTATCTGCTCACAAGCCCGCTTCTACCCCTTGTCTCTGGGTTGTGCTCAGCCTCATTCCTTCAGCTGTTGCTTCCAGGCTGTGGGATTCCCTGGTGGCTCAGTGGTGAAGAATCCTCCTGCCAAGGCAGGACATGAGGGTTTGGTTTCTGGGTGGGGAAGATCCCATGGAGAAGGAAATGACAACCCACTCCAGTACTCTTGCCTGGAGAGTCCCATGGATAGAGAAGCCTGACCGGCTACGGTCCATGGGGTGGCACAAAGTCAGACACAATTGAGCACACACACATCCCTTCCAGGTTATTAGTCTTCTCTCCAGCTGATCTCACCGAGTTTCTGTTTTCTGCTAATATGTTTTCATTTTTAGAAATTCCATTTGGCTCTCTTTAAAACATCCCATTTCAGTTTCAGCGATTTCTGGTTCATCATTCATTAGTATCTTTCTTCTAATATATTAAACATGATTACTTTATCGTTTAAAACTGAAATGAAAAATTAAGTTCTGGTAGTGCTGGTGACAAAAATGAGAGGAGGCACAGGTAAACATGTTAGGATAAGAAGGACCGTGACTACAGGAACAGTAGAGATAAAAGACAGCACAAGAACGCTGTTAACTTCAGTCAATAATTTGGAAAAATTGGCCGAGATAGAAAAAGTTCCTGGTAAAATGTAATCTTCTGAAATTTACTCAAGAAGGGATAAAAAAAAAAAAAAATGACAAAATCAGTCATTAACTGATTTTAATGAAACTTAAAAATTTTGCCCAAAGGAGACCCATGGCCCTGGAAAGCCCTTTCAGTCAAGGAACAGATTATTCTGACCCTACATTCACTATTACAGAGAAGAGGGTACTCCCAGCTGTCCATCAGTCTGTCTATCCCTCCAACCATCCATCATCCATCCATCCATCTATCCAACCACTCATCCATCCAACCAATCACCAATCCATCCATCCACCCATCTATCCATCCATTCAACCATCCACTATCTATCCATTTATCCATCCATGCACCCATCCAAGCATCCACCATCCATCCACTTATCCAACTATGCAACCACGCATCCATTCAACCATCCAACAATCCATCTATCTGTCCATCTACCCAGCCATCCATCAATCCATCCATCTACCCATCCATACACACATCCATCCATCCAACCATCCACCATCTATCCATTTATCCATCCATACACCCATCCAGCCATCCAACCACCCACCCATCCATCCATCCATCCATCCATCCATCTGTCCAACCATCCACCAATCCATCTATCTATCCACCTACGCATCCAACCATCTACCATCCATCCAACCATCCACCCATTTATCCATCCACCCACCCAACCAACCATCCACCCATCTATGCATCCATCCACTGAACCATCCATCCATTGACCAGTTCATCTATCCATCCATCCATCAATCCATCCATCTATCTATCTACCTACCCATCCACCAGTTCATCTATCCATCCATCCACCAATCCATCAATTTACCCATCCATGTACCCATCCATCCATCCAACCATCCACCCATCTGTCCATCCACCCATCTACCAGTCCATCTATTTATCCACCCACCCACCCATCCATCCATCCAACCATCCACCATCCATCTATCCATTCACTAGTTCATCTATCCATCCATCCATTCACCAATTCATCCATCCATCCATCAATCCATCCACCCACCCATCCAACCATCCACCATCTATCCATTTATCCATCTACCAATCCATCTATTTATCCACCTACCCACCCACCCACCCATCCATCCATTCACCAATCCATCCATCCACCCATCTATCCATCAATCCACCAAACCATCCATCCATCCACCAGTTCATCTAGCCATCCACCCACCCATCCAACCAATTCTCCCCCAAAAATAGATTGGAAAAACATGGTCTAATAGAAAAATGGGCAAAAAACTGGAAGAGAAAGGCAGAGTGGCCAAGAGACCCATGAAAAGGTGCTCAGCCTCTGAGGAACGAGGAAGTGACCCCTCTGCTGAACTGGGTGCTGTGCTGTCCTGCAGACTGATAGGGTCAAATGTGAGATGCCATGTTGCTGAGGTTGGTCCCCCACTACTGAGGGCCTGAGGGACAAACACTCAGATGCCACCTCGTAGACGTGGGACCACCCCTCCCTCCACTGGGATCTGCCTCAGGGACGCAGCTGCCCTCTGGCCATGGCTGACTGCACAGGGTGGGACCCTGATGTAATTCCCAACCTGGGCCAACCTGGTGAGTCCTGGGCCAGAGAGCAGATACAGGTGGGGAGCCCCTCCAGGAACACCTGCAGGTCCCCATGAGAACGGGGTGTCCCTGTGAAGACAGGAGTGTCCTTAAGCACCTTTGTCAGCGGGCCACCAAGGGCAGAGCCCAGGTCCCCTGTGGGTACAAAGCTGGAGCAGAAAACACGCCTTTCAGGTTTGGGGTCCTCATTGTGGCATAAACAGCTGTGGCCTTATTGTTGCAGTACAACTCTGATAGTTTGCTAGGATTTTATCCCTTTTAAGAAAAAAGCAGTTCTTTAGAAAATAACTCATTCCATAAAATGCCTATCACTTGAAGGCAGAGAGGTGTGTCAGAGCACGATGCCAGGAATTTTCTAAAATGCAACCCAGGTCTTGCTGCTCCCAGTCCTGGGGGGACCCCCACGTCTAACCTCCCCAGGGGGCCCTGGACGTGGCTGGGGGCTGACCCTCCAGGGGGCTGCATGGCCCTCCTCCAGCACCCTCTGCCTGGGTCACATCCGGTGAGCACCTTGGCGCCCACATTGCCGTCTGCCCCCCACCACCATTTCTGTGGTGGCTCCCCATCTTCAGCCGCTCTGGGCATCAGTCTGCCCTGAGCACACATCCAGCCTCCACTTTACACACAAGGGCTGGGCAGCGGGGGAGGCTCTAGCTCTTAAAATATAAATCTCTCATTACCTGGGGTCTTATTTTTCATTTAATAGACATCACTGAGCAGCCTAGGGAGAACCAACCACTATCCATCCTACAAACTTAGGAAACATCAGGGACCAAGAGACAGACCTCTGCCCGGCCTCGCAGAGCAGGGGCCTGCATCTGTGGGGCCAGCTTGGGTGAGGGGTGACGTTCACGCAGGGGCCAGGGCGGTGGGCCGTAGGGAAAGCAGGGGAGAGGGGGTCAGGCCGTGCTAAGCAGGGGAGGGACTGGGGGGCAGGTGCGACTGGGAGCAACGAATAGGGCTTGGCAGAGGGATCTGAGGCACATGGAGGTGTCCAGTGGCCCCAGGAGGAGAGCAGACAGGGGCCACCATCCTGCTCTTGGCCCGGCCGAGCAAGCTCGGAGAGCTGGGCTGTGTGCCTTCACTTGCCCGCCTGTGTCTGGAAGGAGCCAAGCTGGAGAGGCTTTGAGGACTTCCCTGGTGGCTCAGATGGTAAAGCATCGGCCTACAATGCAGGAGACCCGGGTTCAGTGCCTGGATCAGGAAGATCCCCTGGAGAAGGAAATGGCAATCCACTCCAGTATTCTTGTCTGGAGAATCCCATGGATGGAGGAGCCTGGTGGACTAGTCCACAGCGTCACAAAGTGTCAAGACACGGCTGAGCGACTTCACTTTCACTTTCACTTGGAAGAGAACAGAGGGCTGGCTGTGGGTAACGCCAAGTCCGAGTGATAGACAGGAGCCCCTGGCCACCCTGGGGCATGTTCACCTCGCGTGTATTCCACGTCACAACCGAATCAGAAAGGAGGCTCGGACTTTAAAAAGCCAGCCTCAGGGAAAGTGCGCAAGAAAACCCTTGTGCAGAGCGCCTGGTTGTGGGTATCGGTGTGGCTTGCTACTCTGCAGTTTACAAGAGCTCACACCACACCCTGAGTGAGCAGAAACCAGAGAGGTTACAGCACCAAAGAAAACGGTCCTTACGAAATCCTGGCTGAACCCAAGTCACAGCGTGTGTTTTCCAGAAAACGAAACTGCACTTTGGTGGGCATCTCTGGGCCCGCAGAGAACACGAGAGATGACGGAGCCCCCAGCCCATGCTCAGGGGCTCACGCCCTGTCCCACCATCCAGAAGCTGCCCCCAGCCTGTGACGGACCTGACGCTCACGGCCGTGCCCGGGTTCAGACGCCTGGCCACCCCGGCAGGTGCCCCGGCCCCCGCGTTCTTCCCAAGGAGACAGACAACGTCCCCAGGGGCTCTCCAGCCGACCACACCCCCTGCCTGACGGCTGGCTCTGCGATCCCCCCTCCCCATCTCGAGGATCCTCTGGGCAGAGGGCCCTGTAGTACTCAGAGCCACGGGGCCCGGGGGCCGCCCAGCCTGCTCTCCTGCATCTTCCCTTCTCTCTCGGCCTCTCCAGGACCTCTTCCAGAGATCGGTTTCTGGTCGGCCTCCTCTCCCGAGTCCTCTGTCCTCAGGCCCAGCCCCAGCCTCCCTGCTGGCTCCCCCGGGGAGGGGCCGGGCCGCCTGCAGTCACTTGTGACTGCGGTTCCCACCTGCTGGCCGAGCTCCTCTGGGGGCCTCAGGGAAGCACGCTCCTGCCAGGGCTGGTGCTGAGCCCTCCCGGGACATCCCCTCCTCGGGGTCCTTGCGGGGCTGGGTGGTGGGTGGGGTCCCCTCCCCCGCAGGAGGGCCTGCACGTCTGTCTGCTCAGGCTCTGCGGCCTCAGCGCGTGGACTGTATCTGGCGACAGGGCCGGACTCAGTGACTATCAGGGGCCGGCCACATGGCGTTTCCTGAGCCTCCTAGTGAGGCGCAGAGGCTTGGAGGACATTCCTGGTTTGCAACAGTTTTTAAACACTAGTGAAAATGAACCACATGGCACCAAAAAACCGCAACCCCTTCAGACAAAGGTTAGAAGACAGCCTCCACTGACAAGACAGCGGAGGGCATATGCCCAGGGTGGCGGGATGCTCCTGGGGCCCCCGAGGTGGGTTCTGGTCCCCACCTCGGGCTCAGCTCCTCATCTCCCCGCAGCAGGAGGCCCAGGAGCTCCGGGGCGGGTCCCCTCTTGCCGGCAGAGGGTGCAGGGCCACTTCTCTGGGGGAAGGTGGGGAGCTGACGGGCCCGCTGGGGCACAACTCAGACACGTGGCCCACCTCCCCGACCCAGCACAAGCCGTGTCCTGGAAACACGACTGGGGGACAGCCTGCTCCATCCTCACGGCCTGCGTGTGGGCGCTTCGGTGAGGTGAGCACAGGTGAACCCCAGCTGGTGGGCTGGAAGCTGACAGCGGGCTCGGTCAGCTCTGCATCTCCTGCGTCCACCCGCTGCTTCTAA
>NW_011481433.1:18213-21239 GCF_000754665.1 Bison bison bison | reverse complement strand
GGGACAAGGGAGGGACATTGCCGCGGCCGCCGGCCACCTGATCCCCCACCACCTCCTGCCCGGGGTCTTGGACTTGGGATCAATGAGCCGGTGCCATGTGACCCCCCAGAAACCGCACGGCTAAATAGAAAATGGGCCCCAAAGGAGCCTCCCCTTGGGGGCGACCTGTGAGAGGGGAAGCGACTCCCCACCTGCCCGGGGCCCTGCCCTGGGCTGCAGGTCCTTGGCACACCCCCCACCCAGCTCCTGTAAGTGACATCTCACTGTCATCGTCCCCAAGGGCTGCAGATGGCGTGAAGCTGAAGCTAGTCAATACGACGGCTTCGTGTTCAATAGTCAATTCACACAACTTCAGTTCAGTAGTTGGTACGATGGCTGTTGTGGCGCGGCAGGCCCTCCAGACCCAGCCCCGCGCGTGCCCCTCTGCTGACCCCCATGGGCGGGTGCCCCCAACACCGGCCGTGCACAGTCGGCTTCCCCCACCCCGGAGTGAGCCGTCCCTGCGCCTGGCATCAGCCTCATCAAAGGCCGAGGGGTGAGGCTCCCTCCAACTTTGTGGCATTAAAAAGATTTTTAAGAGACCTCAATAAAACTAGGGCTTCCTGCTTTTTGATGTGTTTCACCAAAGGAATACTTTGTCAGAAGAGCGCGAGCAGCTGAGCTGAAAGCCGAGTTCTCTACCGCTATTTTAAAATAGCTGGCTCTCAGAATCAAAAGCCCTCAAGATGGCTTGAATATAGAAATCAGCTGCCTTCTAGTAAAAGGGGTGAGGAGATCGCTTTATGGGAAGAGAGGAAAGGTGAAGACTCCTGCACACTTTGGAAAGCAAAAGCAGGCGGGTGTTTGCCAGAGAACATTCACACGTGTTGCTAACAAGCTGACCACAGAGCGGAGATTCCAGCAGGCCCCCGGACCCAGGTGTGACTCAGGTTACAATGGACACCATCTAGGACACGCAGAGGTTGACAGGAGAAAACACAGCCCTCCCAGGTGCCTGCCCACCCAAGCTTACCACCTCCACCCCTGTTGCCAGCCAGCGGCCTGTCCCAGCAGACAGCCAGGGAGCACAAGCCCGGGCCAGGGAGCACAAGCCCGGGCCAGGGAGCACAAGCCCGGGCCAGGGAGCACGTGCCCCAGCCAGGGAGCAGGCATCTGATTCAGGGAGCACAAGCCTGGGCCAGGGAGCATGCGCCTGATTCAGGGAGCACGCACCTGATCTGGGCCAGGGAGCAGGTGTCTGATTCAGGGAGCACAAGTCTGGGCCAGGAAGCACGCACCCGATTCAGGGAGCAGAAGCCCAGGTCGTGGAGCACAAGCCTGGGCTAAGGAGCATCGCAGGCAGGCCTTACAGGGAGCCGCCCTGCAGTTCTGCCTCTTTCCCTCCATGCCTGGAGTCTTAGATCCCCCCGTGAGCCCCTGGGCCTGGCCATTGGGAGCTGCTACTCCAGGAAGGACACACCGGTCCAGGGGCGGGGTCAGGCACCCCACAGGGCACCAGGTGACCCTGACCCTACTGAGAGAGGGTCCACGCACTCTGCGAACGTGGAGAAGCCCCGTTTCATCTGACGGGCCCTGGGGAGGGGAGCAGCCTCCAGGCGTTCCTGCATGGGCCTGCACCTCCCTAAGGCCCCCACGAGACCCTCTGTGTCTGGGGAGTGTGGACTGTGGGCCTTGCTCCGCTGTGGGCCGGCTGGCGACCCGAGCCACTTGGCCAGTGCTGCCATACACCAGCGGCTCTTTCCTTGGCCCCTCACGGCAATGCCATGGGAAAAGCAGCCAGAGAAAGCCATGTGGTGGGTGTGGGAACCACCCACGCTTCCCTGATGGGGTCAGGAGACTGGGATGTGGCCTCGTGTCCAAGGCCGTGGATGCATTTAAAGCTTCAGGAAGAGCACGGTTCCAAAATCCAAGGTGGAAGCTACAGAGTGGGTTTCTGTCATGAACTTCAGGTTCTCAGAACCGACCCAGGCAGTATCCCCACCCCCGTCCTCCCCCCCTGGCAGCCGGGTGGCTCTGTCCACCAGGAGTGCCAGTGGGCGTGGGCATCCCAGGCCGATGGCATTTTAGCCTGGAAAACTCTCTCCCAGTGGGCCTCCCTCCATGGAACCCTGTGAAGTTCCCTCTGAGCCCGGCTGTTAGGCCGGGCTGCTGAACCCAGTCCTGGGCATCGCCTGAGGGTCAGAGCAGCAGGAGAGCCACAGGGACCCGGGCCCATGCCCCAGCCCCCAAGATGGCGTGCTGACACCTCCCCCAGGACCTGCTTCAGGACGTCCCAGAGAACCGACCATCCACGAGGAGGTAACCAGGTAAAGGCGTTCCCGTGTGAGCCCTACATCAAGGCGAGTGCCTTTAAAAGACAGATGCTGAGCCGTCTGCTCAGGAGACACGGCTTCTAACTGTCCCTTTGCCCACCCACTTCCGGCCACAACCAGACAGTCCTGTTGGGTGGGCAAGCCTCCTCTTGGATGTGACTGGCAGATGCGCAGGCCGCGAGACAGCGGGGCAGGGCGGGGCCCTCCTACCTCATTCCCCAGCAGGGCAGAGACGCAGGCTTCCGAGGCGTCGCAGATGGCTGTGAGATCGTGGCCCCCCTCCAGCGCCAGGACAACCCGGCCGCCGGCCAGGCCCATCAGCTGCTTTGTCAGGTACCCGAAACCTGCGGGGGACACGGGAGAGGCAAGTGGCGGGCGAGGTGCCTGGCAGCGGACCAAAGCGGCCGGGGTGCTGCAGTGCCTTACCGAGGCCCCGAGGCCGGCACTCCGAGTGAGACACCTAATGGAAGCCAGGCTGGCCTGTGATAAATCCACTGGAGGATTTCGGCTTGGGATTCTTTTTGATCTCTGTGGGAGTAGGAATTATGGTTTCGGGGCTTTGATTTTATAATGTTGCAAATCATCTCGTTCGGGGGCGGGGAGGAGCCCCGGGGGAGCCCCCATCTCGCTTGCGGGACCACAGAAGCCGGGAGGCAGCAGGGCGGCGGGCAGGGCAGCTGCTGGGGCCTGGCCACATCCGTCCCAGGGCCCAGG
>NW_011481433.1:17676-18051 GCF_000754665.1 Bison bison bison | reverse complement strand
TCTAGTCAGTTGAAGTGCCGGGCACAGGTGTGCCAACACACCCACGCGTGTGTCACTGCCAGGGCCCTGCGCCCTGTCACTGTGCATGTCACCACTGCGCCCCTCCAGGGCCCTCCTGCATCCCCATCTGGCTTTCTGCAGCAGCCACGGTCCCTGCAGTGCAGCCCAACACCCTCCCCACAGAGAATGAGAATGACCCTCCTCAGGGAGCCAGGCCGCCTGACCCCATCTGTCCGCAGAGGCTGGCGCTCAGCAGAGCGGGCCCGAGGCTGGACTCTGCCCCCGGGCAGCTGCGGGTGCCGGCGAGGCCCTGGGGCCCCCCAGCCTCAGTTTCGTTTCCGATGGCGACAGTGACGCTGGCTTGGAGGCGACTGC
>NW_011481433.1:8061-17088 GCF_000754665.1 Bison bison bison | reverse complement strand
CAGCTGACAGCAGCAGAGGGCAGGCCCCAGGCTTGCTGGTCTTCTGGCTGCACGCCTGCCGCAGGCCTCGTGCTCTCCGGGGAGCCGGTGTCGTGGTTTCAGTAAGATGTCTTTGGGGTTTTGGGGTGGAGTCTCCTTCCACGGCCACTGGAGGGGAAGCCTGGTGTGCACACCGCGCATCTGACACCCGGCCACCCGCAAACCTGACTTACACTTGGCGGAGAGGTTGTAGCCTCCGAGGGGCGTGGGGTGGCCCTCCACGGCGTCGAAGCCCGAGGACACCAGCACCACGTCCGGGGCGAACTCGCTGGCGATCGGCATGACCACAGTCCTGCACGGGGCAGAGGGGGAGACGTGTGTCGGCCCAGGATGGCCACTGTCACTGGCTGCTGGGGCTTCCGGGGCACCGCCCAGCACTGGGGACCCGGGGCCGGGCAGCCGAGCTGGTGAGGGCGTCCCGGAGCCCCCACCCTGGCCTTCGACGACCACAGCCCAAGGCTATGCCGTCAGCTGCGACGGACCAAATGACCCGCTGCTGGGGTGCAGGAGGGACGTGTAAGGCTAATTAGAAAGAAATTCAACACTTAGGATCCCTAAAGGGACAACTGATGCCCCAGTTTAAGAGAACCAACTGGTTAGTACTATTAACAGACGCTGAGGAGGTCAGGCGCTAAGTTACGTTCAGGACACAAGGCAAGAAAAGTGGGGGGAAGCTCCTGTTAACACAACTGCCTCAGGAGCTCGCAGCCTGAGTGTACGGCTCAGCCTGGAAATCTCAGTTCCTGCTGAGACCAGGAAGACTCCCGTCCATCTAGTCCAGCGTCTGACCCAGAGCCAGCCTCATAGGCCTGGAATGTCCCCCTTGACTTTCTGTCTTCCTCCTGCCCGGCTCCTCACCTCTGAGATACACTCCCGCCCCTGCCAGGTCTTCAGAAGATTGCACGAGGGGCTCAGTGTGCTGGGCGTGACCAATGGTCACCGCCCCTCACGGGCTGGGCCCCAGGGAGCACCACAGGCACGGGGCGGGCCCCAGGGAGCACCACGGGCACGGGGCGGGCCCCAGGGAGAACCATGGGCACAGAGAAGGCCCAGGGAGCACCACGGGCACAGAGAAGGCCCAGGGAACACCATGGCCACAGGCCAGGTCACAGGGAGGACCATGGGTACAGGGCACCCCCCTGTAATCCCACAGGCTCTCATCAGGATGACATAAAATCACCGTTTGTGACAGCAAAGTCAACTCTGGAAGATGACAACTTTGGCCAAAGAAACAGAATCAGTTCAGTTCAATTCAGTTCAGTTGCTCAGTCGTGTCTGACTCTTTGCGACCCCATGGACTGCAGCATCCCAGGCCTCCCTGTCCATCACCAACCCCTGGAGTTTACCCAAACTCATGTCCATAAGAAACAGAATGCTCAGTGTTAAATACTTCTCCATCTAGGAACTATCCTGGTTTGTGGTCCTGTTGAGAGGTCCCTCTGATTTCAGGCTGGGGAGGGCCGAGAACCCTGGAGAGCCACACAGGTGAAGACCTGGCCCCTGCTCTGCAGGAACCGTGGTGAGGAGCCAGGAGGCCCGGCCAGACTCCTGCGACCATGCATGGCCCAGGGGGCTTCCCAGGGGACATCCACCTGTGACGGGTCAGGTGCAGGGAGCATCTACCACCAAGACTCACCAACTTCACCCCTGGCCCTTCGTCCACCAGGAAATCCCCTTCTGGAACCAGGGAGTCACAGGCCAGGTGGGCCTTTCAGCAGCTGGCAGCTTCTATTCTTTCCTCTGAGGCTGGGTCCAGTTCAGTTTCCTCCTGAACAGCCTCTGCGGAGCTGATGGAAATGTTCTCAAGGACTCAGGCTCTGGGCCTTGGGGGCCACCCCTCAGAGCCCAGCAACGCTGCATGTGGATCAGATCAGGGGCTGAGAGCATTCCTGCCGAGGGCCAGGGAGCAGACACTTCCATCTTTGGGCCACTTGACTTAAAAAAACACAAGGTGGGACCTGATCCCTGGGCTGCCGTCCACCAGCCCTGCCCCAGACTCCTGCCATTCCGACTCTGCTGAAGTTGCTCCATGCATGATGCCAGCCCCCGCTCTGAACGCTTCTCGGTGCCAGTGGGACGAGAGCTCACAGGAACTGGAGACGCGATGTAGAGAGCATGGCCTCTTTTTCTGGCTGCACCGCACGGCATGCGGGATCTTAGTTTCCCAACGAAGGGTCGGACCTGTGTCCCCTGCGCTGAAGCGCAGAGCCTCAACTGCTGGACGCCAGGGAAGTCTGCGAGCGCGGTCTTCTAAACACAGCACAGGCATCAGAGCAGGCCCTGGGGCTTGTGTGGAAATTCCTGGTCCAGGATGGTGGTGGGGGGGCCGCCTTGGGATCCAGGAAAAGCCGTCTGCTCTCCCTCCACGCCCGGCAGCTGTGTCTGTGCCCACAAACGCACAGGCCATCGTTCCCCACTGCGAGCACCCGGCGGGGCCCTCTGCACGAGCCCTCATCATTCCAGCGAGGCTGGTTTTCAATTATTTTTAATGAAGTTCTTGTCACATAAACTTTGTCTTTGGGCGGGAGACCGGCTTCGGCCGCAATCTTGGTAGGGATTTTAAAGCCCGCACGGTGTTTCAATGAAAACCACAGACGTTCCAAGCAGACGCCGGCTCATTCATAGAGCTCCGGCAGACGTTTTGAAGCAAGTGCATGTGGGCGCTCTGCTGCTCTGCTTTGAAGTATCGCGGAGCGATTTCATTTCTAATCCCCCCACAAAATTAAAAAAAAACAGCCCTGTGAAAATCATCATTAAAGGAGGTGAATACCGAGAGGGTCCCTGGCGTCTGTGCTTGGTGTGTGGCTTCGCCCCAAAGCCAATCATAACAAGTTGTAAAGCACGGATGATCCCACGTGTTGGCGTGTGGGTATGCGGTGTGTGCATGCGTGTGTGACAGGTCTGGGGAGGGGGGCTGGCGCACAGTCCAGGCGGGAGTCTGAGCACCTGGGAAAGCGGATGTCCGTGCGCACACCTTCCTTTCCTCTTCCTGACTGGGACGGTTGATGCTGTAATCCCGAATGCTTGCTACAGTAAGAAAATCTGAGACGGTGCTGTTTGCCCGGTGTGTGCTGAGTGGGTGTGCAGCACGCATTTTTAGTGTGCCCTAAGCCCCGAGAAACGTCGTCTTCCCTTGACAGGACTTGGCTTCCTCGTGGGTAGGAGAGGGCTGGACGCGTCACTACTGAGTGTCTACCAGCCTGCCTTCTGGACCTCCCAGCATCACCCTGCCCGGGACCCTCGTGCCAGAAGCAAGCTGCCAGCCTGTGACTGGTTAACAGCTGCTGCAAAGAAAATGGGAAACTGCCTGACATTTTATTTCTAGGATGAAGTTTTAATGAGCAGTTTAGTCTGAAAATAACAAGATCTAAATATCCACTGAAGGCCTTCCCTCAAACTGCTGCTCTAAGGCGAATGGGTCTAGGGGGTCCTTGGCGACCTTCAGTGGGAAAACAGAGGAGGACAGCGTTGAGGGCCAGGAGCCTCCCAGGGCAGCAGACCACCAATAGTCCGCTTTCAGGGAGGAGACCCTGAGAGAGGAGGAGGCCAGGTGCAGCTCTGGACGTGGGAAAGCGGGGGGTGGGGGAGATGGCGACAGGGATGAGCAGTGGAGGTCCCGGGGCCTCCGCGCCCTGTGGGGTGGGGTGCAAACGCGCAAAGTACCTGCGCAGCTGAGCTCCTGGCCCGTGACGCCTAGGACCCGGCCCGGCGCCTCTGCCCTGGACATGCGCTCTGCCCATCCCTCCATCCTTTGCTCGCTGGAAAGTTCACACCTGCAGCCGGGTTTCCATGGGGAAAAGCCAGGCCGGGTGCCAGGGCTCGGCAGGCCAGACGACAGGGGGGACGGCGCTGACCGGCCTGTTCTGCTTGGGCCAGCCTGGCTGCTCCATGAAGGCGGCAGTGCCCGGGGTGCTACGGGGTCCCTGCAGCTCCCAGAATCATGTCTTATCAGCTGCACTGTAACCTCACACGGCCAGACTCTGCCGTGCCAACAGCCAACTCCCAACCCACAGTGAAATCTAAATGCACGAGCTGGCTCCAACAGCGGGCTCCAACTTCTAAAGAAGAAATGACTTCTCAATACACCACCCAACTGGGGCCCGCACAAATCCGCCAGACTGGCGGTCAACGCCAGCTGGGGGCACATGACCTGGTGGCCAGTGGGCTGCGGTGCCGTGTTTGGGGGCTGTGCCCACTGGTTCCAGGGCCTTGGCTGGAACCAAGGTTCTGTCTGCTATGCTACCCCTGGCTTGCTTCTGCCCCTCCGATGCCCTGGGGCACTGTCCACGCAAGCTGGCCCTAAACACCCCTCGCATGCGGCCCCCGGAGCCTTCGCCCCACAGGCTTCCTTGCTCATGCTCACCCCTGTGTTTCTGGCTGGTTCCACAGTTCACGTCTCCTGCCAGGAGGGCGCTCACTGGCTGGAGGCGCCAGGCAGAGGACACTGACTGTGGCCGAGCCCTGAGTCCAGACCCGGTTTTACAAAGGTTGCTGCTGGGAGCCCGACAGCACCATTTCAGTGATGGCATTTTGATCATCGAAAACTTCCTTTCGTTTATGCTCTGCAAGGGGAGGTATGTGCCCTTTGGGATCTGGAATCTCTGTACACCTGCCTAGGGGGGCCTGGCCTCTGAGTCCCTGCCCTGGGGGTCCCAGCCTCTGAGTCCCCCTGCTTTGGGAGCCTGGCTTCTGAGCCCCTGCTATGGGGGCCCACATCCTCTTGAAACCCCACCCTCTCCACTAGGACTGCAGGCCAGGGGCCCAGCACCTGCTCATCAAGTACCCAAGCTCTGCTGAGAGTCGGGATGTGAAGGAAGACAGTGATGATGGGAATGTGACTGCCCGGGCCGGGCCCCCCAGCAGTGACGCCGTGGCCTCAGCCAGGCTGAAAGCCACTGAAGGCCGCCCCTGCTGCCGCCTCCCCACACAGGCCTGCCCCACCCTGCCCCCCACCGGAGTCGCATCCCCGAGGCTTGGCCTCTTAGCTCTCTGCTCGCCAACCTCCATCTGCCAAGGTGTGGACGTCTTTCCTCCCCACCCCCGGCAGGCTCCTGGGCAGCGGGCGGGCACCTCGCCACTCCAGACCCCAATGTATTCTCGCCCCCTTCCTGGCCCTGCGGCCCGGGCCCCGCCTGTCAGGGGCCCCCAGGAAGCCTTGTGCTTGAAGGCTCCACGACCAGCCATGGGAGCGTCCCCCGCCCCGACACCACGAGGCCCCCACCCGAGGGCAGGAGGACGCCGCATGCCATCGGCACAGGCCCATCTCACCCGGGGCCCTGCCACCCACGAGGACAGGCACGTGCACCCCCGACCTGTACACAGGTGCAGTGACCGCGGGCTAAACATGGCATCGCTCAACTCCGAGGTTTTACTTCTATCTTCTGCTTCTAAGATCATTGCAGTAGAAATGTCCTCGGATAAACGCTCTGCCGAGAAGACCTGGACGCCCCTGAAGAGCTACAGTGGCTGCTAGAGGGGTCCAGGCGGGTGTGTTCATGGCCCCCAGGGGCTAGGCCCTCAGGGACAGTCTCCCCGGAGCAGACACGCTACTGTGAACGCAGCCAGCGCCCCAAACTAGATGTTCGCACGTGTTTCAGAGGGTCAAATTTTATGTATAGTTTAGCTCAACAACAACCAACCAGTGTTTTTTTTTTTTTAAAAAAAACATGGAAGAAACAAAAGCCCCTCAACCTTCCTGCAGGGCTTCAAAGGTTGGGTAAATGAAATGAACCTGCTCAGCTTCTCAGAATAGAGGCCGACCTCACTCAGAGAGGAAGACTTCCACTTGCAAACAGGCGGTTTCACCAGCATCTCTGATAACTTTTATAACACGGCCTTTCCCCCCACAGGGCACTGTGAGAGCAGGAGCAGTCCCTGCTCCACCATCCCTGAGCACCTTTATATCACGGCCTGTACCCCATACTGGGCTCTGAAAGCATGAGCAGTCCTGGCTCCACCATCTCTGGGATGGTCCGGCTCCACCATCCCTGAGCACCTTTGTTAACACGGCCTTTCCCCCCACACAGTGCTCTGAGGGCAGCAGCAGTCCCGGCCCCTGCACCCCACGCTGCCAGGCGGCAGGGAAGTGAGGGGTTAAGAAAAGTACACCAGGATCTCCTGGCCCGGAGGCCTCCGCTGCTCAGCAGACTTCAAAGCTGCTGGCCTGGCTGGTTTGAATTAAAGTCCCCTTTTCTCCCAGAGTCTCAGGCCCAGGAGAAAGTGCTGCTGCCTCTGGCTTTCATTAGGGGCAATTTTCTTATCTCTTCTTCATCTCGGGCTTGATCTCCTGAAATGCAACAAGGCAGGCGTGGGTCTCAGCAGAAGGTGCCGCCTGGAAGGCATGGGGCGAGCGTCGTCCGGGCCCCCAGGGAGCGGGCAGAGGAGGGGAAACGGCTTCTGACCCTCCTTCCCCACTCTGATCGATGCCCAGGGAACCATAAATTGTAAACTTCAAAGTGCTATTTTACATTAAAATCAATAAAAGAAAAAAACCCTGAAACAATTTTCCTTTTCAAAGAGGCTATTTGAGCTTTAAAAAGTTCACTTGATAGGGCATCACCATGTATACACTTGGCAGAAGATTAAAACGGGACATCAATAGCAACTCTGGGTGAGGGGTCCATCGTAATGCTGGCGGTCGGGGAGGGGGCGACCCCCAGGACCCGCCTCCTGCCCGCTTTTCCACCCCATCAGCGTGCCCAGCACCCCGAGACAGCCCTGGAGGCCGGTTCAGTCGGAACCTGGTCTGAAGGAAGAGGGAACCGCCATTTTTACCACTTTAACCCCTAGTTTCAAGACAGCCTCCACCAGAATTCAGCCATGCCGGGTCCCCTGAGGCATCAGAGGTCACTGGGCTGTATTCATGCCTCTCAGGGCTGAGTCCAGACACTTTCTTCCCCAGGAAGCCCCTGAGGAGGGCCAGTTCTCGGGGTGGGGCTGGAGGGCGTCCTGGGGTGGGCGGTGATGGCCTCCACAGAGAAGGCCAGTTCTGATTTCCTGAAGCTGACGTTTAATCATGTACGTGAGCGGTTTTCAGATGTGGTGTCCGTTTAGGGGGAGTCCTTCTCCCCTAAGTAAGGGGGGGGACAATGTCACGATTGCATTACATCTTACCAAGAGGAAGAGGAAAGAAGAGCATTAAGCCACTGAGATTGGAGGAGAGAGTGTCTGGGTGACGACCCCGCGGGACTTCTGAGGAGGCGATGGGGTCCTGTCTGAACCGGCTGCTCTCACTGTCTGCGCACCTCGTCGCTTGACCCACCATTTGTGGGAACCAAGTGGCAGGCGGCAGGGCCTCACGGCGGCGGAGCCCCCCTTGGGGCCCGGCCTCTGCATCCCTAGACCCAGACAGCTGCCCCTGAGGCTGGGGCACAGATGAGGGGGCAGATGCTGTGACGGGTCGTGTGACCCCTACGGCCACCCCACCCAGAGCCCAGCCCAAGGCTGGCAGCAGGGAGGGCCCTCAGCCAAGCTCTGATGGCCTGGCCCTCGCTAGGA
Organism: Bison bison bison; assembly: GCF_000754665.1. Classification (NCBI taxonomy): domain Eukaryota; kingdom Metazoa; phylum Chordata; class Mammalia; order Artiodactyla; family Bovidae; genus Bison; species Bison bison. Next base: position 9,552 of record NW_011481433.1, on the reverse strand, counting down.
TCTCAGCTGCAGGTGGGACACAGCCGTGCTCACATCCATGCGTGCCTCCACGCACATGCCCATGTGCACACGCATGCACGCCCACACACATACAGGTGGGTCACACCCGCACACACACACACAGATACAGGCACATCACACACACACACACACACACACACACACACACACAGATATAGGCACATCACACACACACAGATACAGGCACATCACACACACACACACAGATACAGGCACACACACACAGATACAGGCACATCACACACACACAGATACAGGCGCATCTCACACACACACACACACACAGATAACAGGCACATCACACACACACACAGATACAGGCACATCACACACACACACACAGATACACGCACATCACACACACACACACACACGTGCCCGCATGCAGGACAACCAGAGCACGCACTCAAGAGGAAGGAAGGAAAGTCCCTTGGAAACTTGATGGGCTCCAAAGCCTGATGCAGAGGCCATGTCTCAAACAAAGACGGAAGGTCTGTTGGGCTTCGCTACTGAGGAAAACTTTCCTCCTTCCGAGGGGCCCTGGACGCACACTTGCCAGGGGCTGCCCCCCCGTTCCCCCCCCCCCCCCAGCCACTTGCTCTGACCGCAACAGGAGGCGGGGTTTCCTCCTACTAATCTCCTACTAACCAGGAGGTAGCTGGTTAGTGCTACCAGCCCCAGGAGTCCCTTCAATGTGGCCCAGATCGAAGCAGAAAGCACGGCTCGATGACAAGAGCAAAGACGGCTTTACAGAATCGCCTTGTACCTGACTCCCCCAGCCCAGCCTAACACAACGGAACCGGGGTGACCGAGGGAGTCACCTCCCGATTTTTATGTCAGCAGAGGAGGGATGTTCACTTCTGTTTCCCATCATCTCACAGAAGGTTTTTTGAGAGAAGAATTAGGAGATCAGGAGCCTTTTCAGACCGCAGCACCCGATTCTCCTTAACCTCATGCTTTCTGACACCTTCCCCCAGCCTCCCTCACTTTCTTACTACTGAGACCCCAGACGGAGTCCTGGTTTCCATGAGACGCACAAGACGGGAACCCTGCAGACGGAAGGTGAGAAACAGTCTTGGGGATGCCACCTCTGGCCTGAAGAGCAGACTGTGAGAAGCCTTGGGGTTCATCCCCCAAAACGCAGAGACAGCAAGACCGGTTCCTGCAGTGCCAGCACACAGCACTGCCCAGGGATGGAGGGGGCGTGCTCACGAGGGAAGGTGAAGGTCAGAGGAGAACGGTGAAGCCCACAGGAGCTGGGCCCCCGTGGGGGGTTCCCGACTGCTCCCTAAGTGCCCCACGGGGTGGAAGCCAGGACCCTCACCTGAAGGCTGCGAGGTACTCTGCGTCTCCCATGGGGGGGTCCAGGCCGCCGGTGAAAGCCATGTTGACGTTAAAGCCCACGCCGGCGCCCGTGCCCACCTGCACGGAGGAGAGAAATGCATGCCATGACCTGACCTGGGCGGCCCT
>NW_011481433.1:7354-7601 GCF_000754665.1 Bison bison bison | reverse complement strand
TCGTCGTAGCGGTGCAGGGAGATGTAGAGCACGCGGGGGTCGCTGTAGAAGGCCTGCTGGGTCCCGTTCCCATGGTGCACATCCTGTGGGGCGGGGGGTGCTCAGCGCTGGCGCCCTCCCGTGAGCCAGCACCTCCCGCCCAGCGGGGGTAAGCTCCCCGGCTCGGGGCTCTCAGGGCACGGCCTGCGGCAGGTTCGCAGGGTGTCTCACTGCCCCGGGGGCCGCTGGTTCCCGGCAGGGTCATTTG
>NW_011481433.1:4471-6622 GCF_000754665.1 Bison bison bison | reverse complement strand
GGGGGGGGGGGTGCCGGGCCCCGGGTGGGGTGACAAGCCACACGAGTGGGTGGCTGGCGGCCAGCGCGTGAGCTGCGGGCTGCAGACGAACCGCGGTTTTCAGCCCAGGAACTGCTGAGAATCCGCGCATGAATGCTGTCTGAGCTCATTGGAGAAAACACAGAAGGACAGCTGGAAGCGGGGGACCAGCCGGACTCCACAGAGGCCTGAGGGTGAGGGCGGGGCAGGTGCCGCCCGCTGCCGTCTGTGGCCACAGCAGAGCCTCCGGCGCAGCCCTGGATGGCAGCCGGCGAGCGCCTGCCTTCTGCAGGGGCTTCACGCCCCCAGCATCTCTGACTGCTCCCCACGGGGGGCTGACGAGGGGCTCCCTGGGCTGAACGGAGCAGGCACTGGGTGTGTGAGGACCAGGGTCAGCAGCCCATGCCCTGCAGCCCCGGCACCAGCGCCCGGAGCTTGGGGTGTCCCGGGCTGTGTTCCGGTTTTACTTTTCCCAAACCCAGGAGGAACTCTGCAGCATAAAGGATAATCCTGCCTGAAGTATCTGATTTTTTTTTAACTAAAAATATTATGAAATGGATCATATACTCCAAAGGGAATTTTCTCCCCTCCCCTTGCCATCTATGGCTTGAAAAACAATAATAAAGTGAACACCTTGAGTGCCCACCTCCCACCTCTGGAATTCAGCTATTCTACAGCGTTTTTCATAGACTGTGCCCTGTGAGGCAGGGCCCTGTCAGAAGCGGCCCGTCATGTGGGAAAAGGGGGCAGGGGGTTAAATCGGTAAAAAGCGGGTCACCCAGCAGAAGCAGGAGTGACAGAGGCAGCTGGCCGGGCCGCCAGTGCCAAGGGCCCACGAGCCCCGCCTGCCCCCACCCGCCTACGAGGCTTGGCAAGACCACCCTCTAGCTGCTGCCCTCAACCACCAGCCTGTCTCCGGACACTTCAGAACCAGGGTCACTGGCAGGACGGGCTGGTAGGAGCTGTCACACTCCTCGGATTTGGGCTTTTACTTTCTGCATCTTTGAGGGAGTTTCCACAGAGTGCGGGTCCGCAAATCCAGTTGTCAGCGCAGGTGGGAAAGCCTGCCTTCCCTCTGTCTGCTGGAGCGGGGGTGGGGTAGGGACAAGCTGGCAGCGCCCCAGGGCCCCCCAACTCACCCAGTCCACCACGAGGGTCTTGCTCACGCTCAGCCTTTGCTGGAGAAGCTTGGCAGCGATGGCTACGGAGTTGAAGTAGCAGAACCCCCTACAGGGGAGAATCAGGAGAAACGGAGATAAAATGTGGGCTCTGATTAGTTTGTACACAGCTTGTACGAGAACACTAGAGAATCCCGAGGACACCTCCTGGGACATGCACTGACCAGCCTCCCAAGAGGCACGAAGGCCCACGGAACACATTAGTTACTATTTTACTCCCTCCCCGCTTATCTTTGTGTTCTAGGATGCATACAATGATTCGAGAGAGGCTTTGAGAGGACGGGAAAAACAAGCTAAGAAAGTGAGTCGAGTAAAAATGAAAATCTCCTAAACTTGAACTGCCACAGGAGCTGAGAAGCCTAGGTGGGTTTGTTTTGAGGGTGCAGGCTGGCTGTCTGGAAGGGGTACCAAGCACCCATAGCCTCTCCTGCCTTGCTGGCCTCTGGACCCCCAAGAGAGCCTCCAGCGACGAGACTCCTCCAGGCTCCATCTGGGTCCCCCTGAGCCCACTGTCTAGAATATGTGACAAGCCAGACTCAGATTAGAAAGGTGACCTCAGAGCAGATACCCAGTCGGTCAGCAACCGCTGCTGGGTCATGCGGACTGTCCTGGGCCAGGGAGGGACGCACGTGGGTGACGACAGCTCCCTCTACAGCAAGGGCCCTTCCTGCAGCCGCATCCCGACGCCCCACTGGGGTCAAGGTAGCTCCCTGCCTGCGTGCTTCCTGCTTCTCCCTGCGGCTCTGTCTGCATGTGTGTGCCTCACCAGCCGACAGGCCGGCGCTCAGCCTTCCAGGCTCCGCCCGTCGCCTCCTCCTGATGACCCCAACCCCGAGTCTTCTGTCTCAGGCCCTGGGTAGAAGCCCCATATGGCACTTGCTGAGGGTTTCCTGTGTCCACTTTGGGCACAACTTGTGGGGTCAAGTCCTGTGACTCCTGCAGGGGGCTTCTGGAC
>NW_011481433.1:3553-4371 GCF_000754665.1 Bison bison bison | reverse complement strand
CTGTCATCACAGATCACTGAGACAAAAGGTCAGCTCACTCCTGACTTTCCATCCGCAACAGTCTGCTGGCCAGGCTGCGGGCTGCTGAGCGGGGGAGTCTGGGAAGGAGGGGAAGGGGTGCCTGCGGCCCTGCTCTGATTATAACCAGCAGGAAGTAACTGGATGGGAAGGCTGGAGCAAATGAATCTGACGGGGCTAGGCTGCTCCCTGGTTGGGCCATAATGTCAGCTTCCCTGCTGTCTCTGCGGCTCAGCTCCCCGGGGACTGGGCAGTGCAAAAAAAGGACCACTATCGCCTGTGAGCAGAGGCTGGAGAAGAGCTGCAGGTTGCCCCCTCCAGGCCCCGAAGTCACTTATGCTTTAACAGGACCATCTGCAAACCATCCTGCAGCCGCCGTAATAAAGACGGTTTAGACCAGCACGCCCGGTCTTGCAAGCCCAGGAAGCTATGTGGTCAAGGTCTGCAACGGAGCCCCCAGGGCCATGGACCATGCTGGCCAGGCATGGGAAGTGTGCCCAGCCTTCTGCAGAGACTGGGCTGGGTGTGCACTTGGTGGAAGCCCCTCCTCGGCACCACCCAACCATCTCCCCGTCCCTGGACAGGACCCCACAACCCGGGCCTCTCCAGTACCCCCACAGCTCTGTGCCCGCTCCCGTGTAGCTGAGAGCTGACCAGCGGCGGGTGTGGTGGTGGGGGGAGCACACAGGTTCCCAGGGGAGCGGCAGCTCCATGCCAGCGCCCCGAGAAAGCAGTGAAACTTATCAACGTCATTAAACCTTGACATCTCTTTAACGCCCATACAGAGAGATAGGGGATGT
>NW_011481433.1:1034-1478 GCF_000754665.1 Bison bison bison | reverse complement strand
GTCCCCGCCCAGCCACGTCCTCTGTGCTCTGCCTCTGAAACTGGAGGGTCTCGTCTCTCCCTAATTACAGAACACAGCTCACATTCCAGCTTACTTTTTTTTTTGAAGACACGCCAAAAAATACTAAACAAGAAAAGAATGGTAAATGCACCCAAATTAGCACACCTGCGTTCTCACTCCTTTCTGAGGTGTCATTTCTTTTCTCAGTGGCTCCAAGTGACTCCAAGCTGAGTCGTGATGTCAAGGTTACCTAGCTCCCCCAACCTCTTTTTTTAAACTGCAACTGCAGCTGAGTTACACTCACAGTCAGCAAAAGCAAATGTTAAGAAGGGTTAGAATCAGCTGTTTGCTGTTCAGTCGTGTCCGACTCTTATGGACTGCAGCACGCCAGGCTCCTCTGTCCATGGGATTTCCCAGGCAAGAAGAGCAGGTTGCCATTTCCTT
>NW_011481433.1:0-934 GCF_000754665.1 Bison bison bison | reverse complement strand
CTCCACAGTTCCCCACAGCGAAGGTGGACGGGAGGACAGCTGGGGAGACCTCACACGGAGGTTTCAAACGGACACTCGGGGTGGCCCTTCTGGGTGGGCTGTGGGCCCCCAAGGCCTGCGAGGGGCTGCCCCCTCTAGCCAGGTCAGGGCTGGAAGAAAAATGCAAAAATCGGGAGGAGAGCAAAGCAGAAGTTGCTGTCAACTTGGTTTGGGGGGGAAAGTGTAAAACAAGAAAAACCTCCATTACACCAACTGGATGTTCACTTGAGCGACCTTTCCTTCCTGGTCTCCATAGCTGACCCACGCCCTCCCAACCACACCTGGGTGCCTGGGGTCTCCGCGGCCATCCCGACACCCCGGGGGCTGGCCCTCGGGTCTGGAAGGAGACACTGAGACCCAGGAGGGCTGCGGCTGCACCAGCGGCGCGGCCAGGCCCCGCTGAGCCTGGCAGGAGGACGGGCACCTCGGCCCTCTGCCCGTCTGTTTGTGTCAGTCGCTCGGTCATATCCAACTCTGTGCGACCCTGAGGACTGTAACGCCCCAGGCTCCTCTGTCCAGAGGATTCTCAGGGCAAGAATCCTGGAGTGGGTTGCCAGTTCCTTCTCCAGGGGATCTTCCCAACCCAGGGATCGAACCTGTATCTCCTGCTTTGTTGGTGGCTCAGACAGTAAAGAAATCCGCCTGCGATGTGGGAGACTGGGGTTTGATCCCTGGGTTGGGAAGATCCCCAGCCCAGCCTCTGGGAATGCCAGCTCTCACGTCGATTTTATTGAACTGATGCTTGAGCTGAAGTAACTGGTCCCCAATATTCTAGTTGAGAGGCTACTGAAATGAATAACAGCACACCATTATTTAGAACAGAAGCCTGTCTTTGAACGTTGAATATTAATGCTGTGGAGACCGGACTAAGTGCAGAGCGTTCTTCTGACATTTG
>NW_011481432.1:12159-13664 GCF_000754665.1 Bison bison bison | reverse complement strand
TAGACTATAATGATCTGGCACATGAGGTCCTTCCACCTTCATCCACTGTCATTTGGGGCAAGTGGGCTATCACAGGTTTAGATGGACTGTTCTTATAAATTTTGCTAATACCATAGTGTTCGCTGCAAAATCCTGTGTACAAACCGCATTCTTAACAAAATGGAGGCAGCAGTTATGTTTTGCTGCTTAGCCCTTACCTATAGTAGGAGGTAGAATCACAGTTCAGTAGAATTTTATGGTTGAAAGAGACCTTGGACTTTAGGTACAGTGGTCTCTTCGTCTTCTATATCGGGAAACTTTCCCATTGTCAAAGGCCTTGCTCGTACAAAGGCTGGAACAAGCCCCAGATCTCCAGTCAGCTCTCCTGTTCTGTAGAAAAATTTAACTGAAATGTTAGCTACCTCTAATGCCTTTTTTAGTCACAGGCCTTGTGTAATCACAGGTGAATAACTTGAATACTTTCAAAACAGAATAGTCTACAAACTGAGTGGGTAGAAGGTAACAATGGTGTCAGTGTATATATCTTCCAGAATTCTTGGGGGACCCCTGATAGTTTGTGAGTGATTCCACCATTCTAGGAAAGGGTTAAGGGAATTTGTTTCCCTGCTTATGTAAGCTAGTACTTTTCGAAGTGAGTGCATTCTCAGTTCTGATAAAAACTTTAAATTTAATTATTAACATCTCCAACATTCAACTTTATGTTTTCAGGGACCGATTTACTTAGTGGTATAATACCTGAACTCTGTCAGAAATATCCTGATTTAAAATTCATAATTGGAGGAGAGGGACCAAAGAGAATCATTTTGGAAGAAGTACGGGAAAGATACCAGCTCCATGACAGGTATTGATGGATTCCATATTGTCTTGGGTGAGAAAATAATCTTTTACCTAAATTTGGTTTTGGTTTCGTGCCTGCATTAAGTGGGCTGCTTCTGCTACATGTACTTGATAAAGTAATGCAAAGCCTATTTTTTAAAAAAATGATATAAATGGGAAACCCTAGATAGGGTATTCATTATTTTTTTTTTTTAGCCCAGTATTATTTGACTTTAGAAACTGGTTGGGGCACCCAAGAATGCACAAAAAAACAACTACTTTGATTGGAAGTGTTTGCAGATTCTCAAGCCACACTGAGTTGTGATTTAAATAACATGGCCCAAATCATGTAAATTGCTCTGCATATACAGATTCAAACATTTCTCTTCCTTGTTAACTTAGATAACAGGTGAGCTGTGTGCATGTGAAGCCTCAATTTAAAAGAGACATTTTCCTATTACTCATCAAAGTGTATTAATATTTTCATGGAAGGCAAACTAATTTTGGAGAGGATGAAATTTGATCTGTGACAAAAGTTAGAAATATGTATAGCTCTATGAGTTTAACCAAACAGTTTTATATGACTTTTAGATCAGAGTTGGGTGATACCAGTCTTTTGAGATGGAAAAGGTTAGAAGCTTATGAATGGTATTTCTTTTATACCATGATTGTTACTCCCCTCTTTCTTC
>NW_011481432.1:8503-9563 GCF_000754665.1 Bison bison bison | reverse complement strand
AAGTTCCTGTCCATTGAGTCAGTGATGCTATCTAACCATCTCCATTTCCTGGAGGAGGAAATGGCAAACCACTCCAGTGTTCTTGCCCCCAGAACCCTGTGAACAGTATGAAAATGCTCGACATAACTCTAACTAAAATGTATTCCAAATGTCCTCAGGGTAGAGGAGCTAGACAAAAACAGCCCGTACCTTTCAGAGACCATTGATCTTTAGAACTTGCTCTGCACATCAGAACTTTGCTGAGGTCAAAACGAGATAGTTTACAGATCTGATAACGTGAGAATGAGCACGAGTAATGACCATGTGCACTTAAAAAACACGAAGGCCGGCCCATTTTATGTGTTTGAAGTAACTTCAGAGAGCTTTTTTTTTTTGAATATTTCAGAGTTTAGTGCTTAGCAGTTCTTTAAAAAAGCAAGCCATCTATTACCAGTTCTCAGCAGTGAACTTTATTTGCCAGCGTTTGGCCTGTCCCATCTACCCAAATTTCCCCCATCCATTTCCCCTCCTTTTATTTGGCATCCATGAAATGTCTCTGTTTTCTCCATGCCTGTGCACAGCAACTCAGCCTCTCATGGCTGTGGAGAGAAGAGCCTCTCTGAACCCGTAGATTGTAACTTTCTGGTAGTAGTTGAATCAAGGAGTCCTAAAGGGCCAGTCCTGCTTTTGGAAGTCACTGCTGAATTAAACACGGCCTCAACAGAGGCAGCCCCCAAAGCCATTCCAGCTTCTCAGGACTTTGGAATTCTCCTAGTTGGTTAAATATTGCTGGGGATCCCCTAGGGCACAGGGGCCGAGGTAGATTCATCTGGGTGTCCCAGGGTAAAAATACCCGAGTGATTTGTCCAGAGGAGGCATCCATAAGTGAATCAAATGGCAGTACTTAGTGTAAGCAGCTTCATTCATCACATCATTACTGTAACAACAGTGAATTGTAAGTGCTTCCTGTTTACATCTCTAAAGCACTCCTGACCTGTGTAGGTCATCGTTTTGTTGCGGCCTGCCATGTGCTCATTTTTGGTTCTCTCCCGCCAGGTATACGACCGAGTGGCAGGGGAAG
>NW_011481432.1:6290-8403 GCF_000754665.1 Bison bison bison | reverse complement strand
TGTTACCCATGGACAAACGGCTGGACAGACTCATTTCTCACTGTGGCCCCGTGACAGGCTACATTTTTGCTCTGTTGGCTGTATTCAACTTTCTCTTCCTCATCTTCCTGAGATGGGTGACTCCAGATTCTTTAATTGATGTTGCAATAGATGCTACAGGGCCAAAGGGTGCCTGGACTCATCGATATCCTTATAGTAAAAGGGGGGCTGAGCATACTGTGCTGTCTAAAACAAGGTAGAAGAAAGCCTGAGTTGTGAGATTTTCAATACTTGTAATAATTCTATTAAGACTATTGAAAATAACCTTGCTTTTTTTCTTTTTCGTTTTAAACTTAATTTAGTAAGTTATGCTACCTCTATATCATTCAATGTTTTATTTTGAGGAAAGATAAACACTTATGCAATTCCTGAGTGTTGAAACTCCTTGCACTTACTTAAAATTTAGGAGAGAGCATTGAAGCCACTCAGGTATGCAATTTTTCAGACTACTGAAATCCCTCTAGCAGAGATGTTTAACGTTATATTTTGGGAGCTTTGGGTGCCGAAGGGCCAAACGTTTCCTGGGCATTTTTTGGCCAGTTTTAAATGTTCTACCATTAGACGTTCACCAGATGTTTACAGGTTTTCTTTAGGGAAGTGTAACAACTCTATGAACTATTTTTTAAGTCATGTTCATACTGTGTTTATTAGACACTGAAGTCATGTTCGTAACTTATTGGGTACACTCAGTAAGTGTTCCATATAATCAGGTTTCTTGAGTAAAATGGGCTGTCAGCAGCCAGCCTGTGTGAAGCACCTGTCACGTGTTGAACTAGATGCTTCCTGCGTTAGGAACCAGGGGATGCATTCATTCCTTGTTGATCACTCAAATAAATGGCTCACTTCGTCATGGTCATATTTGACATGAAGTGGTAAGATAGCCACCACGCCAAAAATGCTGATGGTTTTTAATGCCAGGAAAAACTTGCCTGCATACTCCGAGTTCTTCTCTGATCTGTTGGATGCATTCTCCTAGGTCAAGCCTTCGTCTTCAGTTGTGTGTATGAAAATGCTTCTTGCTTTTTAAATACTAGGGACCGATCCCACTGTTGATGATAGTGCAAAGAAACCCTCCACGTCTCTCAGTGCATAATTTAGTCCTCTGTCAATGCCTTCGTGTTTTCCGAGCAGAATGTATGAGGTGTGCCATCTCAAAATCAGCTGCTACCCCGGATCTTTGATAGAAGTCACCTCCCTTCACTTGTGGCCTAGCTGATGCCTGATAAGTATTGTCAGTGTGCAGAAGTCTTGCCCCCAGAATGTTTTGTTTATAGCCAGTTGAGTCTGAAAATTTTAGGAACACAGTCTCTTTGTGGATGGATGTTTTTAACTATAATCGTTGTTGCCCAGAGCCATGGGTTTTTAAACCCCCAATTATCCACATGGTGTGTCTTATTAATTCTTTGAACTCCTTATTAGAATAAATTTTTGTGATAAAGGACTGTGAAGTCACAAGAATGAGGCACTGTGGACGCGCTAGTTAGACGCTGGCAGTATTGTGATTCTTTACAAGATTTTTTTTAATGACAACATTCACAGAACTTTAAAAAAGTATCTTAACATGTCTGTTAATTGGTTGCCACTGATACATAAGAAATATATTTGTGCTTTTAAAACACAAATGCAAGAGTACAGTTTTTAATATCTAGAAGTTAGGGGTTCTTTCATTAAAGAAAAACAGACTGACCCAAACCATTCAATCTCACTGGGATTTTTAGGCATAGAAACTGAATTATATAAATAATGAAATAAACAGTGCCAGTATTCATGATAAAGCGGGGAACTATATAACATTTGGTTTTATTCTGTTCATTAATTTTTAAAGGCATACTCCTGTTTTATCTTTTATTTTTTTCTTAGCTTTTTTTTCCTTCAAAATTATCATTTAACTATTAAACTGCCATTTATTTCGCATGGAAATAGGGTTTAACGTTCTTGCATGAAAAATATGTAAGTTGCATATTTTCCTTATTTTTTTCTTTAATAAGTGGAAGTAAATTTGCTTGTTCTAGTACATCTGAATTTTCAGGCTTCCTGAATACCTTAATTGTAACTGTCAGTGTTGCACTGGTCA
>NW_011481432.1:289-6190 GCF_000754665.1 Bison bison bison | reverse complement strand
AAAATGACATTTTGACATTTTTCTTGAATTTGCCTTGTTTGAGAAACAGAATATTATTAACTAGTTGAGCAATACTCCCCCCACCTACCTACCTCGCATGCTTTTTTTTTTTAGAGCAGTCTGATGTTTTGCTTAGTCTGTTAGTGAAACAGGAAATATGGAAATATCTTTCAATTGATTAATTACTCTGTCATCTTTTCTTTCTAGAATATTCTTTGTTTTAATCATGGAATAGCAAGTTCAATTGTGCCTTTGTTTCCTGATCCAAACAAGCCTGTATTTTTCACTTCACTAGAATTACTGTGTAAGACAAATGAATACTTCTGTAAACTATTGTGTATGTGAATTACATAATTATACTCTATATCTTGTAAGCTATTTTAAGAAAAATTGGAATTTTGACTTCATTTATTGAAACTCAGTGTACCATCAGTCCCTGCTTCACCTGCACCCTACTCACAGGACTGACCTTCCTACATACTTGCCCTGGCCCCAGCTAGTGTTTATTCTAATCTTTCCATCAAACATCTCCACCTGATAGCTTCTCAAAGGAGCTGTGAGGGGTGTGTCCCTGTGCTATTTCCCTGGTAACTGATGAGCCACCTGACTTCAGTTCCCCTGGAGCTGCTAATCTGCCCCTTCCCTTAGTAGCAAAACCTCCTATCTCCACGTCCTGCCATCCTGCTTCCTGTTACCTACAGCACGAATTGGGGTGTCGCTCCAGGACCTTGCTTCAGATGTGTAAGATCCCCCATCTATTAAACCACTGATGTCTCTATCACTGACTCTGCTGGGCTTTTCAATCTTGAGGCTGGGCAAGTACAGGGCTTGGCAGGCCTATGGGGTACAGCCCAGTGCCCAGCTTCTCCCACCTTCTTTGTTGGAAGCAGTTCCCTACATTGATAAGTTCTTTTTTTAAAAAAAAAATATTTGTTTATATAGTTATTTGACTGCTCCAGGTCTTAGTTGTGGCATGTGGGATCTAGTTTGCCGACCAGGGCCCCTTGCACTGGGAACTCGGAGTCTTAGCCACTGGACCAGCAAGAAAGTCTCCAGTGATATGTTCTGATTTCTATTACACCAAAACTTACTTTTAGCTCAGTCATGGTATAATAGGTCTGTGTTTAGTTTCGCAAAGGTTTTTTACAGGCCTTTTTGTCCTTCTCTGCATTCTCCAAAGATGTTAAATTGTATTATCCTGTTCTGAATTTTTAAAATATGAAATTCTGAAAATCAAAGCTCTCTACAGTAGATTTTGATTTGTATTCAACAATCCTTTGGGGAGTTGATTTTCCGTTATCCTTTACTCTTGGCTGTGGCTCAGTTATTCTCAGCGGGATGTGGCGGTGGGGATTTTGTCCCCTGGGGGACATCTGGCAATACCTGGAGACATTTCTGGTTGTTCGAACTGGATAAGAGTGGGGCATTGGCATCGCACACCAAAGAATTATCTGGTCCAAAATGTCAGTAGTGCCGAGGCTGGGAAACCCTGATGCTCTAGATGGTTTTGCCTTCTTTACAAGATACTCTGAGTTAACTCGTCATTTCAGTAGCCTTTTATACCCATCTCAAACGTAGTGCTCAAATATAATAAAGATAATCTCTTAAATAGTACAAAAGTCGAGCTTCTCACAGCCAGCTTTTCTGGTATGTAAAATGAAAAGTATAGTCATGTTTTAGGTGAAAAAATTAAGTTCAAAACAAGATCGAATAATGTTATGTATTACTAGATACATCATTGGGCCAACGTGGGTAAATGATCGCCTTCTTCCAGAACAGTTGGAGAAAGAAACATGAACTAAAACGCTTGTGTTTCTGTATTTTAATAGCTTGGCCAGGTAATCTAAGCTTGGTAAAGAAAACCTTGTATGTTAGTATCTGTCGTTGCAAATGGAAACCACACAAGTTCACACAAGTTTGTGATGGCGTGGAGATACTACACTGAAATGGATACGTTATATATTGTGCCTTGGGGTTGATTCTCATGTCTTACTCTTTTACAGAGTATAGGGAGATAGTTCTTACACAGGGAGTCATTCTAATTTGTCTGAGTGCTAGGAGAAACTCCCATAGTTTTGCATCAAGCATTTATTAAATAAGGTTGATTTAGTTGTCTCCTATAATTTTATTTGGGTTTGTCTTTTCCAATAGGTTGTAGAAATTTAGAAAATCTAATATAGCCAAGAATGAAAGAGGAGACTTCGAGTTTCTGCATCTGTTTTTCTCAGGTGAGGTATATTAAACAAGTCAACTTTACTTGTATTGGCCAGCTGATGCGTGTTGAAGAGTTAGGGTTATAGGAGAATATTGTCCAGCAAGGGAAGATGCTGACTGATAGAATCTTTGGATACCTCACCCGGAGTATAGGGCATCTTCATCCTTTTCATTATAAGTCCTCCATGATTGACTATGGAGAAGGCAATGGCACCCCACTCCAGTAGTCTTGCCTGGAAAATCCCATGAACGGAGGAGCCTGGAAGGCTGCAGTCCATGGGGTTGCTGAGGGTCAGACACGACTGAGCGACTTCACTTTCACTTTTCACTTTCCTGCATTGGAGAAGGAAATGGCAACCCACTCCAGTGTTCTTGCCTGGAGAATCCCAGGGACGGGGGAGCCTGGTGGGCTGCCATCTAGGGTCACACAGAGTCGGACACGACTGAAGTGACTTAGCAGCAGCAGCAGCGTGATTGACTATAGCCCACATTTTCTAGAAAGAAGCACCACCTTTCCTGACAATAGGAAGTAAAGATCAGAAATGTTACTAGGGGACTTTGTCATGGATGAAGCTATTACAGCAAGTGGTCTAATGCTTCCAGTCTGGAGAGGCATCCAAACTGGGCCTTTTATTAAATACTGCTTTAGAGTAAATAGCCTTTCATAACTGGTCATATTTTAGATTTGGGCTTTATAGCCTCAGAATGAAGAGAATATTGAAGTGTTCCAGGGGCTGGTACTTGCCACCAAAAGCACAGAATGTAATATTAGTACTTCTTTTTTATGAAGTTCAAATAACTTGCTTCATCCCCATGGGATCTGAGAGGCTTGTTCTATCTTTCCAATCCTGCCTTTCAATAGAACATAGTAAAAACTGGAATTGAGGGGTAAAAACATTTTGGACTTGAATCCTGTTTGTTAAACAACACTGAGGAATGTAGGTCTAGAACTATTGGGTGTTTCTGGTTTGAAGGAAATTTCTTTCATTCATTTAACATTACCTTGAATGTCAGTGTATGCAGTCGCCAAATCACAGTTAGCTTAGAATCTACAAACTCAGTTCTCCGTAACAGGAGCACAGAGAGCTAGAAGGTTTAAAATAGATGTCATATGATACCAATTATAACTCGGTGAAATTTTGCAGTCCCAAGAACCTATACAGAGTGTAAGCCAAAATGGAGGACGGTTCTGTTTCCTATGGCTTTAAAAACATTTTTATTACAATGTTTGCTACGTTTTTTTTCTTCAAGCTTTTAATTAAAGTGTTCTTGGCGCTCCTAACCCATTTCTATATCGTCAAAGGAAATAGAAAAGAAGCGGCTAGGATAGCAGAAGAGATCTTTGGTGAAATTTCAGGTAAAAATACATGAATTTGTTCCCAATACTTTAAAGAAATCTCTTAGATAATTCATATGAATAGTATTTCTAGAAGACAAATTTTATTTATACTTTGGCTTTGAGTATTTTATTTATACTTTGGGTTATTTTAAAAAATTATTTAAAGTAGCAAAGGGTGTTGACAGCACCGATTTGTGAAAGATTTTCAGCTTTTCTGCAAGTTAGTAGTTTCATTAGCAGTTACTATTTAAGAAGTAAATAGAATAGTGGCTTTCTAACAGTATTTTGAGAAACCTCCTTTCTACTAACAGCAAAATTACTTGATAGGATTATTTTCTTAAATACTTTAATCAAATGTTAACAATACATTCTGACAAAACTTTCCCCAGGAAATGGACTGACCAGTAATGATTTAAAGCAGCCATAGGTATGGTGTCATATATATCTATATGTGCTGTCATTTGCAGTTTGAATTGCTTAGCCACTTGTCACTGTCAGGGGAAACCCCTTCATTGAATCCATTTATACCCAACACGGTGCAAAGCACAGCAAACATTATTACAATATGAAATGCCAACCTTTGGGCAAAACATTTTAAAGTCTCATGCTTTGCAGAATTTAGTCTCTATTTCTTTAAAGAAACGATGCACCTTAATTGTAGGGAGATGCTGCAAAAGTAAATGAATCATATTGTTACTGCTGGGACTGCCACTTGATAAGAGGAGGATTTATTCATAAACAGAGTTCCTTATTTTCCCTATGTATTTTTAGTGTTCGTAGGGGTTCCAGGGTTACCTCATTCTTTATTCTAGTATCCATTTCAACTTGCATCCTGGATTCTCTTTTCAAAATAGACTTAGGTTGTGTGATTCCAATACACTAGACAACTTTAAGGACTCTAGGGAACAGCAGCCTTATCCAGAGAGATAAGACCTCCAAAAACAAAGCCTCAGAATGCTTCAATTAACGGGGGAAAATGAGAAGAATCTCGAAGTTTCGGAAAGTGGCAGAAGCCTTGGAGTGTGGAAAGAGATTTCTTTTGGGGATTATATTTGTCATACATTTCAGGGAGGTATGTTGCTTTGACTTGGTTTAAAACAAAAAAACCTAAAAGTAACTTTAATTTCAAGTTAAGCATAATCTGAAAAGCTATTTTCTAATTTAATTTGTAAATCGAATCAGGGGCTGTCTAAAAGTTTCTATCACATAGTTTTGATGTTCTCATAGGTACATCATCCTCACAGTTTAAATTAGGTAAAGTCGGACAGTCAGTATCAGCAAGAGCATGTTGAAAACATTTTTTCTTGGTGCTTGTGTGCATAATTTCTGCCTTTGTGGTCCTCAGTGAAGTACTCTCTTAAGAAAGATTTATAATAATCAAAACCTGGAGCCGTAACACAATTTTCATAAATAGAGCTCACTTATTCATTAGCTCAAATATCTTTACTTGTTGAAGCTCCTAGGATGATATTCATTTAATTTGCAAATAGCATGGTGTTACAAAAGTCAGAAACATGTTTCTTGATGATCACTAACAAGAAGCAGTGGATTGAATAGTGCCTGTTAATTTTGCAGTTTAATTTCCTTCCTTTATACATACATATATACGTGTGTGAGGATGGTGCGTTTACTTCTACACATTGCACACATATATAATAGAGAGTATATCCAGATTTGGTAAAGCCTTTTATAATGATGTAGGTGGTAATATGCGAGAAACAGTGGTTTTTACATGATTCCAACAGGTTTTTTTTTTCTTTTGACACTGTTAATAGTCAGATACTATATATATTTAAAACTAGACATTTTAAAAACCAAGAACAAAATTTTGTCTGAGTGTTCAACTCACACCAGAAATTGACTTTGCTGCTCGTTGGTCAGACAAATGTTTGTTGGGAAAATATGTGACATTTAATCAGTAAGTCAGCTAATTGACTTACTAAAATCTCAGCCCAAGGTTACCTTTCTTGACTTCAATAGCATATTCTGTTTCTGTAAATTATCGTCAGGGCTATCAAAAACAAGGAGAGGCAGTAAAAACGTCAGCCAGGACAGAGTTGAGCCTGCCATAGATCCTAGCACTTTCAAATGCTGTACCTAGCATCACATCCCTCATTTTGTATCCTTTTTTGGCTGTAAAATTTTTTGTAGAGTTTTTTTTTTTAATATTCTGGAGTACATCATTCGATATTTCTTTGTGGTTTAAACTATTCCCTTTGTAAATAAGTCATCAGAATTGAGTTCAGCTATGGGGTTGGGTGGCGGTTTTTAGTTTTTTCAGGCTTCTTTGTGTAATTTGTCAGTAATAGATACATATTTTGGAGTTCGAAACATTGTTACTGACCCTT
>NW_011481432.1:0-189 GCF_000754665.1 Bison bison bison | reverse complement strand
ACCTGATGCCTCACCAGCCCCACCTTCAGCCCACAGATGTTTCTCTAGACACATTCTCTCTCCTGAGGGACGTGTATGATTTTTCAACCTTTGCTAATTTGGCCAGAACTGAAGCTCTATATTTAGTACAGTAACTTGGTCATCAAACTTGATAAAAAATAAAGTGTAGATTCAGGTTGATAATTTGTT
>NW_011481431.1:38813-39935 GCF_000754665.1 Bison bison bison | reverse complement strand
ATTTTTATTTAATTTATTTGTCTTTATATTTAATGTGCAGTACTTAAGGCAGCATATAATTATCTTATTTTTTATACAGTCTGAAAATTTATGCTTTTTAATAGGTGTGTCAGACTTGTTACGTTTAATATGATTATTGATATGATTGGGTTTAAATTGCCCATCTTACTATTGGTGGGTTTTTTTTTGGTTCCATCTGTTCTTTTATTTCTCTCTTTTTTATTTTTTTAATATAAATTTATTTATTTTAATTAGAGGCTAATTACTTTACAATATTGTATTGGTTTTGCCATACATCAACATGAATCTGCCATGGATGTACACGTATTCTCTTTTTCTCTGCTATCTTTTTATCTTCAGTTAGCTTTTTATCAAAATAACATTTTGTTGTGTTATTTTAGTAGTTCTTTTAGGGTTTGTAGTATAAATCTTTAACTCAGCAGTCAGGAATCTATAGTCTCAGGCCAAATATGGGCTGCTGATATTTTTTGTAAATAAAGTTTTATTGTAACATAACCACACCCATGTGTTTAACTATTGTCTATGGTTGCTTTTGTGCTTCAATGGCAGCATAATTGTATGGTCAGTTGTACTTAATTTTATTAAATTTAATTTTCTTGTACTCTAGATACTTGTGTTTTCTTACAAAGTATTTAGCTTTGTTCTGGGATGCAGTTAACCTGTTGAGTCTTGCTTTTAACTTTATTATGTGAGACAAGAGCAGAATTTAGGATTAATTTTTTTCTAGTACTGAAATGACTCTTCTTATTACTCTAACCAACACCCTATCAGTTATGTGATTTTTCACTCTCATTTGTGGGTACAGGACTTATCCTAGTCCTTTGTGAGCTCTGTGGTTTCTTTTTTTTTTTTTTAATTTACTGTTGTTCCTTTCTTGAACTCAGGTAGTTTCCTTAGATCTATAAATAGTAATTTTTCATGGATGACAGACATCCTGAAATTCACCTTGTTAGGTGATGGATATTTTTATATTTTGGTTTTTGTATTTCTCTAAATATTATTGAACTTTGTTCTGGAATTTGTGTAGTTTACTGTGAACTAGTTTATTTCAGGTTGTTTAACTGGACCAGAGCAACATTTAATCAATGGTTGATTTTACTC
>NW_011481431.1:37702-38713 GCF_000754665.1 Bison bison bison | reverse complement strand
TTTTACTCTACTTGGAAACAAAATCCATCTGATTCCTACATCCAGTGCCCTGTGAATTACAAAGTTTTCTGCTCTCTTTGGAGGTAACATGAACCATTCCTGACCCTGTATGAGTTCCATGGATTAGTCCCTCTAATCCTTTCATTGATTATTTTCCTGGCTCAGGTTAGTTTCCTCACTCACAAATGCTGAGTACTTGAGGGAGACCATCTATATAACTCTATAGTTCTCTGTGTAATTATCTCTTCTGTACTCTGTCTTGTGAATTCTCTCCATCATGTCTCCCCAGTCTCTCAGATCCGTCTCATCAACTTAGGAGTCTTCCAGGCTCTGCCTGACTTTACCCTCCTTGCATTACTGCCTAGAAACTCTTTATAGATAGTAAGCTAGGACACTGTAGACTGTTTCTATCTCTCAGTATTCACTGTCCTTTGTTTCCTGATGTCAATGTCTTGAAAAGTGTCATTTCATATATTTTGTCCTGTGTTTAGTTGTTTCAAATGGGAGATTAAATCCTTCCCTTATCTACTTCATTTTGTCTTGAACTGATAGTCTAAGAATAAGTAGAATTTTAATTGGGTGGTAGTGATTCAACATCTCACTTCCAGAATTAAAATTTTGAATGTGGGAGAGCTACTGTTGATTCCCAGAGTTCTAGAACTTGCTGTAAGAACGGAACACTGTGCTTTCGGGATGCTAGCCGTTGCTTAAATGGCTGAGGTCTCTGGATTGTATCTGTTTATCTCCAATGTAGAACATTCCATGCACAAACATAGACTGTGACTTTCATGTATTGTTTATTATAGAACAGAATTCTCTGTGTGACAGGGTCTGTCTAGGACGCTGTCCCAGAGGGTTGTTAAAGGACCTTATTTTTTTAAATTTTTTAATGTAAATTTATTTAATTGGAAGTTAATTACTTTACAATATTGTATTGGTTTTGCCATACATCAACATGAATCCGCCACAGGTATACACGTGTTCCCCCATCCCCGAACCCCCCCTCCCTCC
>NW_011481431.1:36234-37175 GCF_000754665.1 Bison bison bison | reverse complement strand
TCTGGAGGTTGTAAAGACCTCACTAGACCTACTCCCATAATTTACATTTTAAGATAACAGGATTAGCCAGAAGGTTTTTTCCAGAGACTGTCCTCAAGCAGTATACATTATTGTTATATAATCTTAAGGAATGTAGAGGGGAAAAAAAAGTTTGTCCTTTCTTCCTCCTTGAGAATTCCAGAACCCTCTCTCCTTGGGGACCCCTAGACTTCTTACCAACCTGCCTGGGAAATGACTCTCAACAGTATTAACAGTTGTTCATGATTTCTTATGTTAGACTGTAGAAGTGACAAGAATAATTGAGATATTCTTACTTGTAGTTGTTTCTGATTTTCTTTTAAACTCTTCAGACCTCTATTCTCGATGTGAGACTATCTAAACTCATACTAGCACAGAAATGCAGTTAGTAAGTTTTGATTCCTAAGTCTGGAATATTAGGTAATAACAAGCATTTAAAATTCATTTTCCAAAGACAATAAATTAGTATAATCATTAAACAGGCTTCTAAGAAATGATTTAATGGTTACTTCTATAGACAGCTTGTTAATAAGTTTTTTTTTTTAATTGGTTTTACTTCATGTATCTGTACTTAAAGCTGCTATATCATATCACCAAAAATGAGAACTTACTTACTGTTTAAGTCTTAGAAAGACACTTTTAAAAATACATTTTTGTATGTGTTAATATATATGTTTTAAAGGGAATGACACCTCCCCCAAATTTCTTTCCTTGCAAACACACACACATGCGTGCACACACACACACCTCTCTCTGAGGCCATACCATATTTTGCTAATGTCAAGAAAATATAATGGGATGAATGACTGATAATTATAAAGCTGCTAGTTCTTCCAAAATTAACTTGTAGACCTAACAAGATTTCAAACAAAGTCCCAACAGGAATTCTTGTATGAAGTTGAAAGATGATTTTATCAGTGTCC
>NW_011481431.1:34131-36134 GCF_000754665.1 Bison bison bison | reverse complement strand
TATAAGGCTGCTACTATAAGCAAACCGTCGTAGTATCAACACAAGATTAGAAACATACTGCATATTCCAGGAAAATTCTGGTATATGTGATTTATCATATATTATAATAGAAGAAGAATCACAAGTTAATGGCAAAGAGATTGATTGTTCAGTAAACAGTATATGAGAAATTGGTTAGATATTTCAGAAAGAAAAAAAACATTTTAAATTATTAGTACCACATACAAGGATAAATCTTACTTGCATTGAAGAGGTAAAATCTGGAAAAAATTTCATCCTGAAAGAAAATGTAGCTGAATATGTAGTTGATTGAGGAATACATGACAGCCCACTCTAGTATTCATGCCTGGAGAATCCCCATGTACAGAGGAGCCTGGTGGGTTACAGTACGTGGGGTCACAGAGTCGGACATGGCTGAGCAACTAAGCACAGCACAGCACATGTAGTTGATTATTAAATGGAGGTCTCCTTGATCATGAAAGTGATGAAGTAAAATCATACAGAAATTATATATAAATTTGTGTACATAAAATTAAGAATTACTCAACATCAAAAACCATCACAAAGTGGGGAATATACCTACATGTAATATGATGAACTGACATTTTTGTTATTTAAATAATTTTTACCAATTGAAAAAAAACAGTAAATAATGGGAAATAGGCAAAAACATTACTGATAATTCACTAAAAAATTAGAAAGGTCATTAGACATGGAAAAATATAAAGCCTAAGAATAAAATTTTAAGACAGTGGATACCATCTTTATCAGTTTATAAAAGATTTTTTAAAGGGTAATTTTCAGTGCTGCCATGACTGTGGTAAGACATGTGCTTTCATAAGCTGCTGATGGAAGTATAAATTATTGTAACCCTTTGACAAATAATTTTGTTATGTATGTCAAGAATCATGGACTGTTTATTGTCCTTGACTGTATAGTATTTGCCTTTTTATTTCTCAGAAATCCATTTTGGGGAAGTAAGCATAAGTATCAGAAATATATATGCATATTCCCGAGTTATTTATAACAGTCAAAAACTGAAATAACCTAAATAAACATTAGGTAAACTATAGTAAATTAGTATGTTGATATTGTATAGCTATTGATAACTCTTTATAAATAAGTTTTAAAGAAATTAAAAGAATGCCTATGATATTAAGTGGGAGAAAAGGAGTCTACTAACTAGTATATATACAGTGTGATCTCAAATATATTGAAACACACACACTCATACATATATACATGAATGTCTTGAAGAGCAAACAAAAATACTAGCATTTCTTACCTCAGGGTGCTGGGGTTTTAGATGATTTTTATTTGGGGGAAGACTCAGGGTAATTAGTGACTAGGAAAGCATTAGTGGTAGTGAACCTGAAACTTATAAAAGTTTTAACATGGCATATGGCAAAATTGAATTCTGGGAAACAGGGAGTTCTTAGGGACAGTTATTTCTGAGTTCAAATCCTGAGCGTTCTTACTGTGTTTTTCTGGGTAGGTTAGTTTATCACTCTGAGTGTCCATACATAAGGTGGTGATAATACCAACCTCGTAAGGTTGTTTGGAAGATTGTAATAACATAATGAATGAAAAGTTTAAACTATAAACTGGTGAGTATATTATCTTGTCATGAAATTTTCTTTGAGGAAAACCTCATGAGGGACATAAATAAGAAACTTACTGTTATGTGCTAGTCACTTTTCATTCAGTACCTTCCAAACAACCTTATGAGGTCAATGTTATCACCACCTTACATAAGGACACTCAGAATGATAAACTAACATGCCCAGAAAAACATAATTGCCATAAGCTATAAACTGGGCTTTTTTAGTGGTGCAGTCATAAAGAATCTGCCTGCCAGTGCAGGAGACACAGGGTCCCTGGAAAGGGAAATGGCAACCCACTCCAGATTCTTGCCTGGGAAGTCCCATGAACAGAGGAGCCTGGCGGGCTACAGTCCATAGGGTCACAAAGAGTCCCACGCAATTTACGACTAAAACAACAAC
>NW_011481431.1:33000-34031 GCF_000754665.1 Bison bison bison | reverse complement strand
CAACAAACTAAACTATAGACTGTTTCTTCTTTTAGAGTTTCAAAGATTTTTGTTTAGGGTTTTCTTATGTGTTAAATTTCAGTGAACGCTTTGATTAGCCTTATTCAAAGGTAAAATAGATAACATCTGTTTTTCTTCTTAATAAAATATCAAGTGAAAATATTTTTATACTTTTACCATTATAATAGTCAAATGAATTCTCCTGAAACTTAGATAATGAAAGTCTTTGTTTTTCTGCAGATTATTTCAAAAAGTGAGTGGAGTATCAAAATTTATCTTTAATTGCTCATTCTCAGCAATTTTACTAGTAACCTTAATCGGCATAATATAATTCAGTGGCCATGATTCTGAGTGGACAAGCCAGTTTCAAGATTTTATGATATGTCATTCAAATTTTGAACTTTCTTAATAATTTATATATTTCTTTAATGAAAATAAAAAATTTCTAGACAAGTTATTTGTTTTGCCAGTTAGAAGCCCTTGCTAAATCTTAACAATTACATCTAATGGTTGAGTAGTGCTCAATTTTGTGTTTAAATAACACTTACTTGTGAATATAGATGTAAACCTAAAATAATACCACCTCATCATTGCACACATAGAATTTTATAATTTACAAAGCTTTTTTTCCCCACATAAACTAAGCTGGCTCTTAAAACAATATTGTTAAGTAGATGTAGCAGGTACTATTATCCTTATTTTACAGGTTTAGAAACTTAAGCCCAGAGGGCTAAGTGACATGTCAGACGTTATACTGCTAATTCTAAGTCCAGTGCACTTTTCACTTTATCATAGTAACTCTATTCCTAGCCACAAAAGATTGAGGAATTCAGTGCCTTTAGACCCATATATTCTACTGGCAGAAGAGTCCTGGAGCTACCCCTCAGGTCAGAAATTGGATTTAGAATTGTTTTTAATGTAAGAGTTACTAATTGACAACTTACGTTAGTAATAGAAGCTTTAGGTTAGTAGACTTGCTAAAAGCAAAATTATCGCTGAGAAGTGATAGTAGACAATGAAAGAGAAAATAG
>NW_011481431.1:32699-32819 GCF_000754665.1 Bison bison bison | reverse complement strand
CTGAGAATATCCCTATATATTAGTATACTAAAATTAATAATTAAATCATGATAATAAATCATTTTTAAAAAGGTAAATCTGTGCAGTACATTCAGTGTAAATAGATATACAAACTGCATA
>NW_011481431.1:30326-32564 GCF_000754665.1 Bison bison bison | reverse complement strand
TTTAGGAAGATCCACAGTAAAATGTTTAATAGTGAGAGAAGGATTCTTAAAGAGGTTAATTTCATCTGTATACTTGTTTTATTTGCCTATTTGCCTAGATTTGTCTGTTTCCTGTTTTTAAAAAAATAAAATTTAAATAATTGCAACATTGAAAAAAAGATTAAATGGTAAATTATTATTTTTATTCTAGGTTCTGTTTACAGAGGAAGATGTGAAATTCTACCTTGCAGAACTAGCCCTCGCTTTGGATCATCTGCATCAATTAGGAATTGTATATAGAGACCTGAAGCCAGAAAAGTAAAGTTGTATTCTTTTTATGTATACCTGTTCCCAGTATTTCTACTACTTTTTTCTCCATTAAGTCTATTATTTTAAAGATTCTATGAAAAGATACATGAATTATATAGTTATATGAAACATACTTTAAAAAGTAGTCTTCATCCTATACCCATTGATTTTAAATTAGTCATTTCAAAATTTTCTGGTATATCAAATTTTATGTGAATATTTTATCCTGTGTTATTGAATGTGAATTTTGATTTACAGCATTTTGCTTGATGAAATAGGACATATCAAGTTAACAGGTATGCAGATTTTCTTATTCTATCCTAAGCCTGTTTTCTGTTTTTATTAATATGTATATTTGTCTGAGCCTGTTTTTCCTCTTGATTTAATTTGCATTTTATTCATTTCTTTAGTGAACTTAAATTCATTTAAAAGGTAGATAACTCTCAATATGCTCTATTGTAATACAAAAAAATTATACAATAGTGTCATTATCCTCATTAAGAAATGACATTTGGTTTTCTAGGTAAAAGCACATAATTTTGTTTCAGTCTAGACTGAAAGATTTATCATAAGTAGTTACCACATTTGAAATACAGTGAATTATAAACTTTTAAGCCAGGTGTTTCATAATCAGAGGTTCATTTTATTCCTTTTTTTTTTTTTTGGTAAAAACACGTTTTATTTTTTACTTTATTTTGAATGTTGAGTGTTTACAGTATATAACACACTCTGCTAATTCTCTGAGGACTCTTAGGCATAAAGTCTCCTTATTATACCATTAAAATCTTTTACTTTCAAATAATTATAGACTGACAATAAGTTGCAAAAATAGTACCATCACCCAGCTTCCCCTATGGTGACATTTTATAAAATTACTACTGCATTATCAAACTCAGGAAATTGATAGGTACAGTAGAACTAACTAGACTGTATACTTCACTTGGATTTCACCAGTTTTTGAATGTATTCGTTTTTTTTGTTTGTCTCCATGACATTATATCCATATATGTAGATTTGAATACCATCATCATTATCAATAAGCAGAACTGATCTACAACCATATCTGTCCATTTATAATCACACTCTTACCCCCTTCTTTAACTCCTGGCAACCACTTATCTCTCTACATTTCCCAGTTTGTTATTTTAAGAATATGATACAAATAGAACTGTACAGTAGTCACATACCTGGACATTTATCCTAGAGAAATAAAAACTTACATGCACACAAAAAATCTATACATGAATTTTCATAGCAGCTCTATTTGAAATGGCCCAAGGCCAGAAATGTCCAAGATGTCCTTCAAAGAGTGAATGGATGAATATATCTATATAGTAGAATACTACCCAGCACTGTATGCAGCAACTTGGACTGGGCATTATGCTGAGTGAGCCAATCTCAAAAGGTTTCTTATGTTTTAAATAGGTAGTAAATTCTGTATTTAATTATCAGAATGTTAAAAAAGAGATAAAATGAAGATATGGTCTTTACAAAGAAGTTTGGACTAGTACACTTTAAAGGTTCAGTTCAGTTCAGTCGCTCAATCGTGTCCGACTCTTTGTGACCCCATGAATCGCAACACGCCAGGCCTCTCTGTCCATCACCAACTCCCGGAGTTCACTCAAACTCATGTGCATCGGGTCAGTGATGCCATTCAGCCATCTCATCCTCTGTCGTCCCCTTCTCCTCCTGCCCCCAATCCCTCCCAGCATCAGAGTCTTTTCCAATGAGTCATCTCTTCTCATGAGGTGGCCAAAGTACTGGAGTTTCAGCTTTAGCATCATTCCTTCCAAAGAACACCCAGGGCTGATCTCCTTTAGGATGGACTGGTTGGATCTCCTTGCAGTCCAAGAGTCTCTCGAGAGTCTTCTCCAACACCACAGTTCAAAAGCATCAATTCTTCTGTGCTTAGCTTTCTTCACAGTCTGACTCTCACATCCATATATGACC
>NW_011481431.1:28831-30226 GCF_000754665.1 Bison bison bison | reverse complement strand
GGAAAAACCATAGCCTTGACTAGACGGACCTTTGTTGGCATAGTAATGTCTCTGCTTTTGAATATGCTATCTAGGTTGGTCATAACTTTTCTTCCAAGGAGTAAACGTCTTTTAATTTCATGGCTGCAGTCACCATCTGCAGTGATTTGGAGCCCAAACAAATAGAATCTGTCATGGTTTCCACTTTTTCCCCCTCTCTTTGTCATAAAGTGATAGCATTGTGTTCCATGATCTGAGTTTTTTGAATGTTGAATTTCAAGTCAGCTTTCTCACTCTTCTCTTTCACACTCTCAAGGGGCTCTTTAGTTCCTCTCCAGTTTCTGCCTTTATGCAGACTTTTATATATTAATACCCTGTCATTCTGGCACCATTTATTAAAAAGACTGACCTTTTTTTCCCCCATGAAGTTGCTTTTACACCTTTGTCAGAAATAAGCTGGCAATATATACCCAGTTCTGTTATCAGTTCAGTTGTACAGTTGTGTCTGACTCTTTGCCACTTGATGGACTGCAGTGCACCAGGCTTCCCTGTCCATTACCAACTCCCAGATCTTGCTCAAATTCATGTCCATCAAGTCGGTGATGCCTTCCAACCATCTCATCCTCTGTCATCCCCTTCTCTTCCTGCCCTCAAACTTTCCCAGCATCAGGGTCTTTTCCAGTGAGTCAGTTCTTCACATCAGGTGGCCAAATTATTGGAGTTTCAACTTCAGTGGCAATCTTTTCAATGAATATTCAGGGTTGCTTTCTTTAGGATTGACTGGTTGAATCTCCTTGGAGTTCAAGGGACTCTCAAGAGTCTTCTCCAGCACCTCAGTTGAAAAGCATCAATTTTTTGGTGCTCAGATTTTTTATGGTCCAACTCTCACATGCATACATGACTCCTGAAAAAACCATACCTTTGACTAGATGAAGCTTTGTCAGCAAAGTAATATCTCCGCTTTTTAATATGGTATCTAGAGTTGTCATAGCTTTTCTTCCAAGGAGCAAGTATCTTTTAATTTCATGGCTGCAGTCACCATCTACAGTGATTTTGGCTTCAACAGTATGTGAACTGAAAGCTTCCAGGTGTTCAAGCTGGATTTAGAAAAGGCAGAGGAACCCGAGATCAAATTGCCAACATCTGTTGGATCATAGAAAAAGCAAGAGAATTCCAGGAAAACATCTACTTCTGCTTCATTGACTATGCTAAAGGCTTTGTGTGGATCACAACAAACTGTGGAAAATTCTGAAAGAGATGGGAATACCAGGCAACCTGACCTGCCTCCTGAGAAATCTGTATTCAGGTCAAGAAATAGCAGTTAGAACCAGACATGGAGCAATGGACTGGTTCCAAATTGGGAAAGGAGTACATCAAGGCTGTATATTGTCACCCTGCTTATTTATCTTATATGCA
>NW_011481431.1:26582-28665 GCF_000754665.1 Bison bison bison | reverse complement strand
TTGGAAGAAAAGTTATGACAAATCTAGACAGCATATTTAAAAGCAGAGACATTTCTTTGCTGACCAAGGTCTGTATGGTCAAAGCTCTGGCTTTTGCAGGAGTCATGTACGGATGGGAGAGCTGGACCTTAAGGAAGGTTGAGGGCCAAAAAAGTGATGCTTTTGAACTGTGGTGTTGGAGAAGACTCCTGAGAGGCCCTTGGACTGCAAGGAAATCAAACCAGTCAATCCTAATGGAAATCAACCCTGAATATTCATTGCAAAGACTGATGCTGAAGCTGAAGCTCCAGTACTTGGCCACCTGATGCGAAGAGCTGACTCATTAGAAAAGACCCTTATGTGGAAAGATTGAAGGCAGGAGAACCGGATGACAGAGGATGAGATGGTTGGACAGCATCACCAACTCGATGGACATGAGTTTGAGCAAGCTCCAGGAAATGGTGAAGGACAGGGAAGCCTGGAATGCTGTAGTCTATGGCGTCCTCAAGAGTCGGACACGACTGAATGACTGAACAGCAATAAATATGGTATATTACCTTGAAAAAAATCTTGAAATTTGCTTGTAGAATGGGAAATATTGCAGATTGTACGTTATTGTGAAAAAGTGGAAGGTAGATTATCTGGAATTGGGAGTTCTAATACTGTAGGTGAACAGGAGTAGCTCATAACACATGTGATATGGTGATCTTCATGTATGTATTTCTGCTTGGCTCAGTTTAACTAGGTACAGTTTTCTAGTGTTTCAACCAGTGTTTCTTGTGGATAAAATTGCACATAAACCAACCTAAAAATTAAATTCATGTTATAGTCACCAAGCAAATTCTAGTGTTAAATGTATTTTTGTCAGAAAATAGTACAGCAAAGGACCTGTGTGAAGTGGTGTAAATCTCTGAAAGGTAACAGTAAGGTATAAATTAATTGGAACAAATTTACATTTTTAAGACAAGCATCATAGCAGAACTATATATGTCAGTTCTCCAGTACAATACTGTCTTGATTATATAGTTTATAGTAAGTATTGAAGTCAGGTAGTACGATTCCTTGAATTTCCTTTTTGTTCACATTTTTTGGCTATTCTGTTTCCTTTGTCTTTTTATATAAATTTTAAATTCAGCTTGTTGATTTTTACAAACAACATCTTGCTGAGATTTTTATTAATGTTTCATTGACTCTGTAGATCAGTTTTGGGAGAATTGACATCTTTAAAAACACTGAATCTTCCAAACTGTGACCAATATCTCTCTCCATTTACTTAGATCTACTCTGATTCCTTTCATTGGTGTTTATAGTTTTTATCATGCCGATCTTGCATATACATACTTTGTATATTTTTATCTGTGGGATTCAATGTGAGTTTTTGGTGGTATTACAAGTAGAACTTATAAAATTTCACCTTTCCATTTTTTATTGTAAGTATATGGAAATAAGATTGATTTTTATGTACCTTTAGCTCTTTGAAGACCAAAAGCAAAAATGGAAGTTCTCCAATGTCAAAGCAAAATTTGCTTTTCTAATATCTGCAAATTAGCATCTCTTTTTTGTCTTAGGCTATTTTAAAAATCAAATTACTATAACAGTGTTGACTTAATTGTTGTCATTTCAAAGTTGTTGAGTCATATTCTAATATAAACATGAAAACGTGTATTTTTAGGATGAGGTTTAATTGCACAATTTTAAATGCTCTGATTAGTTTAGTTCAGTCGCTCAGTCGTGTCCGACTCTGCGACCCCATGAATCACAGCACACCAGGACTCCCTGTCCATCACCAACTCCCGGAGTTCACTCAGACTCACATCCATCAAGTCAGTGATGGCATCCAGCCATCTCATCCTCTGTCGTCCCCTTCTCCTCCTGCCCCCAATCCCTCCCAGCATCAGAGTCTTTTCCAATGAGTCAACTCTTCTCATGAGGAGGCCAAAGTACTGGAGTTTCAGCTTCAGCATCTTTCCCTCCAAAGAAATTCCAGAGCTGATCTCCTTGCATCCAAGGGACCCTCAAGAGTCTTCTCCAACACCACAGTTTAAAAGCATCAATTCTTCAGCACTCAGCTTTCTTCACAGTCCAACTCTCACATCCATGCCTG
>NW_011481431.1:22023-26482 GCF_000754665.1 Bison bison bison | reverse complement strand
TGGCAAAGTAATGTCTTTGCTTTTCAATATGCTATCTAGGTTGGTCATAACTTTTCTTCCAAGGAATAAGTGTCTTTTAATTTCATGGCTGCAATCACCATCTGCAGTGATTTTGGAGCCCCAAAAAATAAAGTCTGACACTGTTTCCACTGTTTCCCCATCTGTTTCCCATGAAGTGATGGGGCCAGATGCCATGATCTTCGTTTTCTGAATGTTGAGCTGTAAGCCAACTTTTTTACTGTCCAGTTTCACTTTCATCAAGAGGCTTTTTAGTTCCTTTTCACTTTCTGCCATAAGGTTGGTGTCATCTGCATATCTGAAGTTATTGATATTTCTCCCAGCAATATTGTTTCTATCTTATGCTTCTTCCAGCCCAGGGTTTCTCCTGATGTATTCTGCATAGAAGTTAAATAAGCAGGGTGACAATATACAGGCTTGACGTAGTCCTTTTCCTTTTTGCAACCAGTCTGTTGTTCCATGTCCAGTTCTAACTGTTGCTTCCTGACCTCCATATAGGTTTCTCAAGAGGCAGGTCAGGTGCTCTGGTATTCCCATCTCTTTCAGAATTTTCCACAGTTTATTGTGATCCACACAGTCAAAGGCTTTGGCATAGTCAATAAAGCAGAAATATGTTTTTCTGGAACTCTCTTGCCTTTTCAGTGATCCAGTGGATGTTTGCAATTTGATCTCTGGTTCCTCTGCCTTTTCTAAAACCAGCTTGAACATCTGGAAGTTCATGGTTCACGTATTGCTGAAGCCTGGCTTGGAAAATTTTGAGCATTACTTAAAAATGCTCTGATAGAGTATTGTAAAATACAGGCTTTTCTCCATTCTTTCCATTAACTGGTCTCACAGGAGCTTTCTTAATGGTAATTGTAGGCCATCCATGAATACATTTAATTCATAGTTTTGTTTCTTTTGGTATTTTCTAGTTTCTGAAAATCTTCAGATATATATTTGTGCAATATTGTTATAGATTTTGGACTCAGCAAGGAATCAGTAGATCAAGAGAAGAAGGCCTACTCATTTTGTGGTACAGTGGAGTATATGGCTCCTGAAGTAGTAAATAGGAGAGGTCATTCCCAGAGTGCTGATTGGTGGTCATATGGTGTACTTATGGTAAGTAGTGTTTTTAAAATTATGTCAATATAAATTAAATATTCTTTAGAATTTTAATCTTAGTATTGGAATGTGTTTGTTGAGAATAGGGTTTTAAAAGTTCATGATTGTTTTTAAAGAATTTGTGATTGGCTAGCTGTCATATTATAAGAACTAACGTTTTGGTGTTGTGATTTCTTTTAAAGTTGCTTGATTAAAAGGCAACGGCAGCATTCTTTTATAAGTTATCCAAATTTAAAAATTAGAAAAACCTGTTAGATTTTAGATTTCAGAATACTGTGTTTAGTAGTACATAATATTTTAATTAGGTATCACAGAATGTAGCACCTTACTGTTTACTATCTTATTGTCACATTATTTCAAGCATGTCTGTAGAAAGATTATAAACCTCTTAAGGAAAGCAATTCTGTCTTCTACTTGTTCTACTTTTCCACAATATCTAGCATATTGAGCATATAGACTGACTAATTTGGTATAAGATTAATCATAGAGTTTGTAGTGTTAAGTAGGGCGATAAATGAATAGCTATTGAATCCGATACAGTTTGCTTTAGAAACTTGATAATCCATTTTTACTTATTTATCACTATACGATTTATCGTATAGTGAATTACTATACAATTTTCAGTATATTAAGTGGCTATTATAAGCCTGACATTTGGTAAGGGCGATGGATTGGAAACAGTCTGGAAGTACAGTATTTGACATTTTCCTTGGCCTAAAAAGACATGCCATCTGGTTGGGGAAACAAATGTAATAGCTAAGTAAATTGTCTGGAAGTACCTTAGGAGTTCAAACAAGAATTCATTCAAGTTGATATAGGGAAAGCAGAGGAGACAGAACTTAAATTAAGCCCTGAAGGATGAATAAAATTCAGATAACTGTGTCTCAAGGATAATATTGTGATAATATTAGGAAAGATCTGGAGAACCAGTTTAACTAGAGTAGTAGTAGAGAATGAGGGTGAAGGTGGAGGAAATGAAGCTGTAAGCCTATAAGCATTTGTATGCTATTTTCTGAATGGTAAACTTTTGTAAAGTCTTAAACAGGATGGTAGTTAGAGAAAAATTGTATTTTAATACTAGCCTTGGTAGCATTATGTATATGGATTGCAAATGGAGGACACTAAAAGTAGGAAGACCAAGAAGTTCTCCTTGTAAGACAGTTGTAAGATTACAAAATAAAAAAGGAAATCTTCAAGACATTTCAAAGGAAGAAATGACTGACCTTAGTAGCAGATTAAATGTCACAGATAAAGCAGAGGGAAAGGGTTAAAGACAAAGATACCTTTAAAACTTCAGGGGATTGAAGGAAAGATAGTTCAGTAGAAAAGATAGTTGGGAAGGATAGCTGATTTTGAAAGTGGGGAAATAACTTATTTTTAACATGTTGTATAGGTTACTGTGGGTTTGTATTTAACCCCTTGATAGTAATGAATTAGGAGAGGGCAGTGGAGGGGGCATCAGAATTATCTGAAGACCTTAAAAAAAAAAAACAAAGAAGAAAGAAACAAAAACAACAA
Organism: Bison bison bison; assembly: GCF_000754665.1. Taxonomy (NCBI): domain Eukaryota; kingdom Metazoa; phylum Chordata; class Mammalia; order Artiodactyla; family Bovidae; genus Bison; species Bison bison. Next base: position 23,842 of record NW_011481431.1, on the reverse strand, counting down.
ACAAATACTCTGCCAGCCAATATATAATTTTTTTGAGGGGAAGGTGTGATTCCAATATACTGTCCTTCTCTTTTTCTTTTTGTTCTTTCCATTCCCACCTCTTAATTCTCCAGTTCCTGGGATAGAACCATTACTTTAGGTTTGGAGACAGGGCATTGGAACTTGAGAGAGATGATTCCCATATGCCATATTTCCCTTCTTCATTCCCTTTCTATGACTCCTACCCCTATCACTTCAGTCTTCATTTGAGAAACATTACTGTAGATTTGGAAGGGAAAGCTGGGGATTGAAGAAGATTGAAACGGGAACCAATTTGTGAGTCATCAGTCATCAAGAGAGAGTTGAATGGATAAGCTAACTAAGGTTCTAAGTTCTGTATTAACAGAGGACTGAGGCCAAACCCATTATTGAATCTCAGCTTAAAATTTAAATATTAGGGATATAAAAACTTTTCTCTTTAATGAGCTTCATTTTCAGACCTTTCTTTTTCCAATATAATTACTTTTTAAAATACCATTCTTCTATGTTCTAGTTATCTGCATTGCCGTTAATTCTCTTTAGGGAAAATATTTTCATTATGCCATGTACAAATTGAAATGGCTCAGTGCATATTTTTACGTTTCTTTCATTGTTAAATGTTTTCTTTAAAAGGTTATCTTTGTTTTAAAAGAGAATGCCTCATGTTTGGGGCTTCCCAGATGGCTCAGTGGTAAAGAATATGCTTGCTAATGCAGGAGCTGCAGGAGACAAGGGTTTGATCCCTGGGTCAGGAAGATCCCCTGGAGGGGAAATGGCAACCCACACCTGTATTCTTGCCTACAGAATCCTATGGACAGAGAAGCGTGGCAGGTTCCAGTCCCTGGGCTTGCAAAGAGTTGAACACGACTGAGCATGCACACCTTGTGTCTGTTTCCACATTGCTTTGGTTTGGGAAATTTAGCCAAATTAGGACTGAAATAATGGTTGGTTTCATTTGCTATGTGTCATCTCTCATTTAGGCTATGTATTGTGGGGTACCAGAGGTGTATTTCCTTAAGTGACCTAGTTTTCTGGTCCTTTTTGATTGCTATCATATAGATCCTGCATGATTTGATGATCACGTTTTACAAATATCAATTTTTTTCCTAAAGAATTTCATTGTGTATTCCAAGTTGTGCTAAACTTGTGTTATTTTGTGTTTATGTGTTTTAGTTTGAAATGCTTACTGGTACTCTGCCATTTCAAGGTAAAGACAGAAATGAGACCATGAATATGATATTAAAGTAAGTGGAAACTTCTTCTTTCCTTTGGGGAAGAATTCCTTGCTTTCAGTTTTGACAAGCTTGTTATCATTTTCATTTGACACAAAAGAACATTTTCATACTGTCTCATTCCCTTTCACCTTATTTGCCATTGTGAAAGCATTCATTAATTTTTTTTTGGAATTTTTCAGTTTAGAAGTATGACTAGATTTAAATGAAATTTTCTGAAATTTTCTTTTCCAGAGCAAAACTTGGAATGCCTCAGTTTCTTAGTGCTGAAGCACAAAGTCTTCTAAGGATGCTATTCAAAAGGAATCCAGCAAATAGATTGGGTATTGTTTATTTTCTTAGTTTTTATAACAGAATCCTGGGAGGTATAATTATATTGGGAAAATAATTATAACTTTATGTTTTCTGGCTTAACTTCATTTACTGCTGCTATATATTTATACCTAGACTTTTACATTTTATGTATGCAAAGATTCCAGTAATCTGTTATATCTGTGATTAAAAACTGAAGTAGTCTAGTTATGCAAGACTTATATTTAATATATATCATATCATTATGTGTATCATAT